>NC_142693.1:64124269-64431411 GCF_029641045.1 Salvia hispanica
CATTCCAGATTATTAACGTTCATGTTCTTAGACTTCATTGCTACCTTTCTTCAAGTTTTCTAGCTTGAGGAAAGAAGAGCCTATGACCTCTGCTTCACTTGAAAAAGAAGTTTTAAAGACTGAGGTAAGATTCTTCTAAGCTCTGCCTTGTTATACTTATTTAGGATTGTTGGTTGTTGGTACTGATAAAATGTCTGTACTAATCAATTCTTCTTATTTGTTGGCTTATTTGTATTGAAATTTATTTCCTTATCTGCATGTTTGTTATGCTATACTTTTTTGCTTTTTCCTCATAATATAATACTCCCTCCGTCTTCCATAATTTGTCACCATTTGACCCGGCACGGATTTTAAGAAATGTAATAGAAAGTAGGTTGAAAAAGTTGGTGGCATGTGGGTCCACTACAAAAAATAGTAAAAGTGAAAGGTGACAAATTTTTAGGGACGGACGAAAAAGGAAATAGGTGACAAATTTTCAGGGATGGAGGGAGTAGTATAAAGCTCAAGAAATTTAAGTGGAATGTTATATGACGAGACTTGATTTATGCTATTTACTTTGTTCAGCATGTGCTATAATCTAGAGTCTTTTGCCTCATCTCAATGAACATTAACAAATAAAGATAAAATGTGATCTACTGACAATACCCATTGATGGAAATTGATCCTCAACGTCTGAAATTCAAGTCCAGAGCAGCAGCTACATGATTATATGGTGATTTGTATGTTTTAAGCTTTTGAGCGTTCAATTCACTATATAAGCTCTATGTTCAGATACCGTAGTATTTACCGTAGGCAATTGATGAATAGATATTTCCAAAAAATTAAGTAAATACTCCCTCCGTTCCATAGTAGTGGAGGCATTTCTTTTCGGCATGGAGATTAAGAAAAATTGTGTTAGGTGAGTTAAGTAAATGAAGAATAAAGTAAGAAATGAAAAAGGTAGAGAGATGTAGAGAGAATAAAGTAAGAGAAAGTAAAGTAGGTGGAAAGAAATGTGTTGACTTTTACCAAAAAAGGAAATGACTCTACTACTATGGAACATACCAAAATGGCAAAATGACTCTACTACTATGGAACGGAGGGAGTAGTAAATAGACGTTTTAACTTTTATTCTTTTTATTCCTAGGCAATTAATGGAATATTAATTAGCCAAATCTCAATATTTATTGATTTACGTACGTGTCGTGTGTATTTAAATGGGTCAAATAATACCCAATCACATTAATTAATAAATACAAAATAGTAAAAAAGTATTTTGAAATTATTTAAGTTATAACCAATCAGCCACAATTACACAAAATTAAACTGAGATTGGAAATGATAAAAAGTTAAAGTTTGTTTTTACAATGATTGAAGTGATCTTCCTTATTCCGCAGTAAGATTTACGTAATAATTCCATAAGGGGAGTGTTATATTGCTAACTCAATACTTAATTGTTAACTATAACTAAATAATAATCATTAAATATTTAAATTAAGATCCAAGATCATCAATTCTGAAATGTCAATATTCAATTTACAACAAATTAGTTATAACCAACTTTTGAAAAATATTCCATAACTTTAAAATGCATATAAATTTTTTGATTTAAATTATTTTTTCGCACAACATATATCAAATTAAAGATAATTTCATAAGGATTCTAACGAGATCTCACTTGCATATGTTACGATGTCAAAATTTGAAAAAATTTCAAAATTTTTTAATTTTTTCGTACAGCAACAAATGTCAGCATAGTATATAAAATATATCAATATAATACATGTAGAGGGTCAATATAAGCAATGTGTTAACATTCTCAAAGCATTGTGTTAGACATTCTCAAAAACACTATATTGATATTTTCATCCAAAACCCTAATTTGGTAGTTTTTTTTTTTTTTTTTTTTATTTAATTAAGAAAAGTGAAAATTACACGTGGCAAATTTTATACCATAAGATTTCTAAAATCTTATGGTCTTAAATTAATTGTAGTTAGCAACTAAATGATGAGTTAGCAATTGGTCACTCTCCTTTTCTTTCCATATAATGCGTAGATTCTGGTACTTTGCTGTCAAGATATATTTCATTTATAAATACTTATAAAGTGAAGCAAGCATATCCCATCCAATTAATAATGCTGTCTACCTCAATATATTCGATATCATCCTCTTCCTTTTCGACTTTGGCATATATATTTAGGTATAATTCTTCGACATATAGTGTATCTCCTGGAAGGAGAGTGACTAATTAACAATCTTAAATTAAGACTAAATCTTAGTCATTAGATTAGAAGATTTAGTGGTTGAAATAATGCCATATGAATTATATTTTTAATTAAGAAAATTAATAAATAAAATTAGAGGGTATTAATGTCAATTCTCTCTCATTAAAATCATCTTAAAACTTTAAATTTACGTAACTCTCTCGATTTAAATTATTTTTCGCAAAAAATATATCAAATTAAAGATAATTTTATAAGATTTCCAACGAGATCTCAATTGCATATGTTCCGACGACGTTCGGATCATGAAATATGATATTTTTATTTTAGTTTTCGTAAATGTTGATAACCAGATTTTTATTAACAAATACATCAAAAAATCTCAATAAATCCATGTAAAAATCTCAATAAATATGTGTTGATATTTTCTTGTACTAGTGTTGATATTCTTATGTCATATTGTTGATATTTGTAATACACTATGCTGATATAAAAAAACATTCACGAAAATTATCATATGATAACATAATGACGATATTACCCTTTTGTTGATATTTGGTCTACTATTTATTGAGATTCGTAAGATTTAATCTCATCCACTCATTTTAAAATCTAAGAGTGGAGATTTGGTCTTAATTTTGGATTAGGGTGCTATAAGTATTAGAATATGACCCTCTCCTTGAAAGTACAAAAATAGAGCTCTAGACATCTTATATATATTCGATATCATCCTCTTCCTTTTCAACTTTGGCATATATATTTAGGTATAAATCTTCGACATATGTTTGGTTGGCGGGAAAGTAAAGTTGGCAAGGAAAATGATTCATGGAAAAATGAATCTCGGGAATATGATTTCTAGTAACTTTACTTTCCTGTGTTTGGAAAATATCAAGATTTTAAATTTATATTTAATTTAAACACCAAACTAAAAAATATACTTATTATTTTTTATTTATAAAAAATAATATTATAAATTTTTTAATAAATTATTAATTATAAATAATAATTATTATATTTATTATTACGATGGATAGTTTATATATTATTATAATATATAATAATATAATTATAATTATAGTTACGTGGAGTATTATACTCATTTATTATAATAATAAATATAACAATTATTATATTATAATTATAATATTTATGGATATTATAATTGAATGAATTTTATGAATTAAAATTGCACCATGACTTTATTCATTAATTATTAATTTATAAAATACAATAATTATTATTTATTATAAAATTTATATTATATAATTATATTTTAATTAATTAATAAATTATTAATTACAATTATGAATTATATAAAATATAGTTATAATTATGATAATTTTAATTATAGTTATTTATTATAGTGAAATTAAGTATGATTTTTATAATTTTAAATTATTTTTAAAACATTGTAATTAATAATAATAATGATGATGATGATGATGATGATGATGATGATGATAATAATAAAATTATACTATATTGTGTGGGGGTTCGAAGATGTACTCGAATCCCATGTCGTAGACCAGATACTTCCACAACTCGAAAGCTCGAGTGGTGACTTGTCTTTCTCTGTAGATCTCCGGAGTTTGCCAGGCTATTGATAGGACGTGAGGTCCTACCGGCGGTGAAGATTGAAGAAGGCGGTAACTTTGCCCTAGTTGGAGTGCTAGGGTTTAACGGAAAATAAAGGTTGAGACAATAAGATAAATTTTATTACTTATTTCTCAAGACTCGATCTATGGGAATTCTATAATATATAGAATTCCCCCTGCTTGATTCGGACTTACGATTCGGGAAAGAATCAAGAAGAAAACCCGAAAAGATTTGACTCTATCTAGCTAAACAAATAGAACGTAATTTAAGGAAAAACAATAATATCTTCTAGAAACAATATAATAGCAAATAACTCCTCTAATTATCTTGACACAAAATCCTTGTACTTGCTGGGTCGAGGTGCGTTGCGCTTCGGGCGTTCATCCCTCGGTTGGACTGGCTTCTTCGTGGATTTGGTTTTATTGCTGGGCTTGTTGGTGTGGCCTTCGGGCTGTTCGACGTTTGGTGTTGGACCCTCTGGTGCTGGGTTCCTATCAACTCCCCCATCGACGGAAGCCACCTTGTCCTCAAGGTGAAGATCGGGGAAGTGTTCCTTGAGAAGAGCAGCAGATTCCCAGGTAGGCACAGCACCTCCATCTGATGACCAACCAACTGACCATTGCTCCTGCGGCACACCATCTACCAGCACAATGCGGGATCCAGAGGCACTGATCGGTGTGTCAAAGGGGTCGCTACGGCGGAAGGTGGCCGGGAGGTCTAACGTAGCCGAAATAAACGGCACAAACTTCTTCAATAAAGAAACATGGAAAACATTGTGGATCATGCTATCTGCTGGTAAACGAAGGCGATACGCCACCTTCCCCACACGTTCAATGATCTCATATGGACCAAAATACCGTCGAGCAAGCTTATTTGAAAGTGGTTTGCTGACAGAGAGCTGTCGATATGGCTGGAGTTTCAACAAAACACGATCTCCTACATTAAACTCGATGTCTCGACGATGGCGGTTTGCAAATTCCGCCATAGCTTCTTGAGATCGGGCAATTTTCTTTTTCAAAGCCTGCAGCGTCTCTTGCCGTTCTGTCAGCAATTCTTCCACCGCTGTGTTGTGTGATGGTCGTGGATAAGTTGCAAATATGTTTGGTGGTTCTCGTCCATACAGCGCTTGAAAAGGAGACATGCCTATGCTCGCGTTGACGCTGCAATTGAGTGCCAATTCTGCCCAAGGGAGCAAGGCGAACCATCTCGCGGGGCGATCGAAGGTGAATGCCCGCAAGTACTGCTCCAAAGCTCTATTCGTAACCTCAGATTGGCCGTCGGTTTGAGGGTGATAGGCTGTCGTGAACTGCAGCTTCGTTCCACTTAGTTTCAAGAGCTCATCCCAGAAATTGCTCATGAAGATGGAGTCCCGGTCAGACAGCAACTTTGCAGGAAAGCCGTGCAACTTAACCACCGTATCTACGAACAAGCGGGCTACCCGGGGGGCATCAAAGCCTGGTTTTAATGCGCCGAAGTGGGCATATTTTGACAGACGATCGACGACCACCATGACAGCTGTGTATCCCTGCGACGAAGGTAGTCCCACAATAAAGTCCATGGATGCTGCTTCCCATACCATACCCGGAATCGGCAAAGGCTGAATGAGGCCATTGGGTTTATCGCGCACATATTTAGTTGCCTGGCAGGTAAAGCAAGCTGCTACGTACTCACGCACGTCACGACGAAGTCCCGGCCAGTAGAAAACAGCAGCCACCCGAGCTAGTGTTCTGCGCTCGCCGGGGTGACCAGCGGTGGGCGAGTCGTGACATTCCTCTAAGATAGCAGTCCGTGTAAGAGAATCACGGCTAAGATACAGCCGTCTCTTGAAATAGAGCAAGCCATCTTCGACCGAAATGTGCGGCGGGGCGTCACTTGAGATAACTGCCCGATGCAGAGCAAGCAGATCCGGAAGTTGCTCATTCTCTCTTCGAATTGCCTCGAGAATTGCTGGAACCGGTCGGGCATATAAAGTGAATAACTTTGCTGTGGAATCCGAGGTATCATCATCCCTCCGAGACAAGGCGTCCGCCACTTTATTCGAAGCCCCTGATTTGTACTCTATTGAAAACTTAAACCCCATGAGTTTGCGGACATAAAATTGTTGATCCGGTGTCTGCACTACCTGCGATAGGAGGTCCTTTAGACTCCGCTGATCGCTGCGAATTATAAACTCCCGGCCCAACAAATATTGCCGCCATTTCTGCACCGCTTCAACTATAGCGTAAAGTTCCTTATGGTATGTTGACGCGACGCGACGGCGAGGCCCCAACTTTTTGCTGAAGTATGCGACGGGATGCCCCTGCTGCATCAGGACTGCCCCAATTCCAAAGTCGGATGCGTCAGTCTCAATTACGAAGGGCAGTGAAAAATCGGGAAGACGGAGGACCGGGGTGGAGCTCATCGCTTCCTTGAGGGCCTTGAAACTTGCACCTGCCGCCTCACTCCAAATAAAGGAGTCCTTCTTGAGCAGTTCCGTCAGTGGAGCTGCAATAACTGAATAGTTTTGAACGAACCTTCGATAATATCCTGTTAGACCGAGAAATCCCCGAAGGCGTTTGACATTAGACGGTTGCGGCCAAACCAGCATGGCCTCGATTTTTGAGGGATCGACCCGCAATTCTCCTGCAGAGAGGATGTGGCCTAGGTAATCAATCGTTGATACTCCAAATGCACATTTAGACTTCTTAATAAAGAAAGAATTGGCTTTGAGAATCGCTAGAACTTCACTGAGATGTTTATGGTGCTCCTCTGCAGAGTTGCTGTAGACCAATATATCATCAAAAAATACAATAACAAATTGACGGAGGAACGGCTTGAAGATCCCGTTCATGGCAGCTTGAAAAGTGGAGGGTGCTTTCGTCAAGCCGAACGGCATCACTAAGAACTCAAAATGGCCATCGTGGGTGCGGAAGGCCGTCTTATGGATGTCGTTCACATGCATCCGAATTTGGTGATAACCCGAACGAAGGTCCAGTTTCGAGTAAATCACCGTGGCGTGCAACTCATCGAACAACTCGTCTGCAGTAGGAATCGGAAAGTGATCCGGCGTGGTCGCTGCGTTCAGGGCGCGGTAATCAACGCAGAACCGAAATGTCCCGTCCTTTTTCCGGACCAAGAGTACAGGCGAGCTAAAAGGGCTAGTGCTATGTTGTATAACTCCTTGAGAGAGCATCTCCTTTACCTGGCGCTCAATTTCCGCTTTCTGGAAATGCGGGTATCGGTATGGCCGAACGTTGATTGGTTTGGTCGACTGGGGAATGTGTATCCGGTGATCCCAGCAGCGCTTAGGTGGTAACCCAGATGGCATCTCAAACACCCCAGCAAACTGGTCCAGAATTGACGCCAGCGCGGGATCGATGTTGGCATGTGCAGAGGAATCCCCTGGCTGCTCTGGGCCCAGCGGAATAACTTCGAATAATTCAGACTCGCTGCCTCTGCTGATAAGCGAGAATAAGCTGTTGTAGGAGATTTGCTTGGGCGGCTTGTCTTCGCCTTTCAAAATAATCGGCGATTGCTTCCATAAAAATTCCATGGTCAGATCACGGAAGTCCAAAGTAACTTTGCCAAGGTTCTGTAACCATTGCACACCCAAGATAACGTCGGGCCCCTCAACCTGCAGCAAAAATAGGTCGATGTCGAACAGATTACCCTGCAGAGAAATAGGAGTGCTGAGGCTCACATAATCACATCGCAACGAAGCACCGTTGCCAACAAAAACCCGAAAGGGAGATATCATATGCAATGAAAGACTTAGCTGTTCAGCGACGGCGGGTTTGATGAAATTATGAGTGCTGCCGCCGTCAATCAACACGGACACCGGAGCCTCATAGATCGTACCAGTAATCCGAATTGAGCGTGGTTGTAGCTTGGGTCCAATGACCAGAATGCTGGATATATCACCCGAGATCACCATATTTTCAGCCTCTTCGTCACCTCGAGGCTCCTCCTCTTCATGCTCGGGTTCGCTCTCCTCGTCCTCGCCCATAAAGGCATAAAATTTCTTACTACAAACGTGGGATCGAGTGTACTTCTCTGGGCACCACCAACACAGATTTCATCTCGTGCGGTCAGCCCGTTCCGCCGCTGAGATGCGAATCACCGGGTAATCGTTGGGGGGTTGTCCCTCGCGCTGTTGCTTGTGGTGTGGATTCACCAAGCGAAGGGAATCATGTTGTTTCGGTGTGGATCCCTGTGGTTTCTGGTATTGCTTGTCGTCACGAGGCTGCCATGCTGGGCGCGATCCGGATGATTGGCCCGTGTGAGAGGCGGTCTGACAAGCAGCAAGTTGTTGTGCCAGAGATATGGCATCACTGAGGGAAGCTGGGCGGCGAATTAATAATTCGTGCTTGAGGGGTGCGGATAAGCCAGCAACAAATAACGATGTTAATGTGTCGTCGCCCACGTGAGTCACCTTCCTTAAAATGGGTTCGAATTCGGCTAGATATGACTCCAATGATCCCGTCTGGTGTAGGTTAGCCAAACGACCCACATAATCCTCATATAAATCGGGGTCGAAGCGTCGCTTAATGTCGATTAAGAACTCGTCCCAATCTCGATCCTTGTCGTTGGCTTCCCACCATTCGAACCATTCCTCGGCTGCCTCATCCAAAAGGAACTCCATCAGATACAAACGGTCGGCCAACGATGTGAAGGTGTGGTTATAATACTTCTGAATTTTCTTGATCCATAGAACCACCCCCTCACCATTGAATCGGGGAGGGTCCATCTTCAATTTAGGCCATGAATCCTGATTAAACCCCACTGGTTTGACGGTGTGTGACGGTGGCAAATTCCAGCCACGAGAGGGTGTTGCAGACTGATTTGGAACCACAGAATCGGGTGGCTTTTTTCCCAAGTTTTCGACGGCCGTTAACAGCCGCGTCATGTGGTCGTCCATGCTTTTATTCCACTGTGTTTGTTGTCTCTCAAAGGCTTCCTGAGCGAAGCGATTCGACTGGATCTTCTTTTCGTCCCCGGCGATACGAACTTTGATGTCGAACATGGTTTGGCCCAGTTCTTCCAGAGAGTAAGCGAGGGGCGGATTTCCATTGGTGTTGACGTCGTCGGATGCCATGAGAGGCAGAACGATGGTGGTGATGATAGGAGGCGGGGGAAGAGAGGGTCAATGAAGCACCAGTTGATAGGACGTGAGGTCCTACCGGCGGTGAAGATTGAAGAAGGCGGTAACTTTGCCCTAGTTGGAGTGCTAGGGTTTAACGGAAAATAAAGGTTGAGACAATAAGATAAATTTTATTACTTATTTCTCAAGACTCGATCTATGGGAATTCTATAATATATAGAATTCCCCCTGCTTGATTCGGACTTACGATTCGGGAAAGAATCAAGAAGAAAACCCGAAAAGATTTGACTCTATCTAGCTAAACAAATAGAACGTAATTTAAGGAAAAACAATAATATCTTCTAGAAACAAAATAATAGCAAATAACTCCTCTAATTATCTTGACACAAAATCCTTGTACTTGCTGGGTCGAGGTGCGTTGCGCTTCGGGCGTTCATCCCTCGGTTGGACTGGCTTCTTCGTGGATTTGGTTTTATTGCTGGGCTTGTTGGTGTGGCCTTCGGGCTGTTCGACGTTTGGTGTTGGACCCTCTGGTGCTGGGTTCCTATCAGCTATATTGATTCCTTCATCAAGGAACTGACGGAGATGGAGAAGGAGTACTTAACTGAACTAGTGAATATGCCAGAAGAAGAAGAAGGTGAACCTCTTTCCTCACGAATTGATTTTGGTGGAATTGACTCAAACATGGTTGGATTATCTAAAGAATTTGAGCAAGTCAGGGATTATCTTCTTGTAGAAAAAGAAGAGAACTGCTTAGCAATTACTGGGATGGCAGGAGTTGGTAAGACCATGTTTGCTAAGAAAATATTCGACGATGCTTTGATTCTGAGACATGTAGAGCTACGAGCATGGGTCAAAATGTTGGAACCGGCAGCGGAAGCGGGCGCATAAATTAATCACATAAAAAATTAGATCTATTTAGCAGATTATTTAGACAAAAGCTATTCGCGTAATTATCACATGTATCATGCTCATAACTTGAATCAATCATGCTTTAAGAATATTGAAACCTAAAACATGCTTTTCTACGGAGCAGAAAAAATACCTAATTAATTCTCCAAAGAATTGAAGATGGCTAGCTTCTTCTCCACGTGATGCTTTGAGTACTAAACCACAAAACTTCTCTCTGGTTCCCGAACTGTACTCTAATATCAGTGTGGGCTGATCTTACTAGAATACTAGGACTTAAATAAAGAAGACAGAAGAAATCCTTTTTGGAATAGGAGAGAATTTCGAAAATCACTACAGCTGGGGAGCTCTATATTTTTCGAAAATTATGAAGAAAATATATGTTTTCTGTCTCTTTTATTCTCCTATTTATATTAAGTTCCTTTTGGGCCCAGACAGGATCTATGGAAGGTTTTGGATATGGGCTCATCCAATTTACTTTTTACTAATTAAATTGAACCCACAATTTAATATAAGTTATAATTGGAATATTACGAGCAGCCACTACAGAAGTAATATTGAACTCTCCCCATCCAAATCCGAAATTACAAGTAATCCGGGTTTCCGTTTAACTTTCATTTCCCGTGCTTAAGATTAAAATGTCCATTAATTAATTAATGTCTGCTATTGACTTAATTAATTAACTTCTTATTAATTCCAAGAGTGGACTCAGCATGAAACACTTATTTATTATTCATAGAGTAATCAAACTCCAACTAGCTAGGTTCCGAATAATAAAACCTCGTTTCGCGCTCCTCTTGAGGACATTATCAAGCGAGACTCAGCTCGCGCACGATTCAATATAATAGCAATCCTAGCACCGCTAGATATTGATCACCACTACCCAATATATCAGGATCATTGGGTTACGAAAAACCCGCACCATTTGATAAGTCAAAGTAATGCATAATCAATACCGTATGCTCAATGCTAACCTACATTGATTAAGAAATAAATATTTATCAAGACCTCGCCTTTCAGTAGATAGCCTAAGGCAAGTCTTGTCGTTAGATCCGTTCAGTGCTATACCACACCAATGTCATCTTATTTCAGTAAGGCTTAGAAATATGCGGACTGACATTGCAACCTTTCTCGATGGATAGTCAAATTCCATCTAGGTTGTGAAATTCATCTTTTTCTTTGTTTAGAACTGACCGTATTACC
Source organism: Salvia hispanica (assembly GCF_029641045.1). Lineage (NCBI taxonomy): Eukaryota > Viridiplantae > Streptophyta > Magnoliopsida > Lamiales > Lamiaceae > Salvia > Salvia hispanica. Next base: position 64,135,260 of record NC_142693.1, read on the forward strand.
TTAAAGTGGACGACGCCCACAACCGGTCTACTAAAACAAAGACTTAGACTTTGTTAAGTTAACTTATACATTTAAACATGCATTAACATCCATTAAATGTAAAACATAACAACATTATGACAAAAAATAATCTGTTTTATTTATTGGAAAATAAAATAAGAGTTTTACAGTATTCAATCACTCGAAACGTGATTTCTAGTATACAAACTCTAACACAAAATGGGAAAAAAATGCGACTCAAGTGAAACATTACATTGTATTCTAGCTCAAGTGGATCCCAACCATTACAAAAGTATGCTTACCCAAGGACAAGAAGTTGATGAGGAGATATTAGTTGGACACTTGGGAGAAATATTCAAGGAGAAGAGATGTCTGATTGTGTTGGATGATATTTGGGGCAAAAAATTAGGTCATGTCTTCCCAAATGTCCAAATCTTGATTACAAGCAGACTTGCAAAGTTTGAATATAAAATGCATATACTACGGTTGTTGAATGAAGAAGAAAGTGAGGAATTGCTTGCTCAGAAAGTGTTTGGTGAAGAGAGATTCCCGCCTCAAATTAACGAGCTGGGAAAGAAGATTGCCAGAAAATGTGAAGGTCTTCCTCTTCTGATAGTCAAGGTTGCATAGCTTCTATCAAAAGCCGAAAAGACACCAAAGTACTGGACTGAGGTAGTCGAAAAACAACATCATGAAGTCTTTGAGGATGCATTTAATCAAATAACAGAGGTACTTTTCCCAAGACTTACCTCAACATTTCAAAATGTTGTTTCTTTATTTGGGAGCTTACCCGCCATATAGGAAAATCCACCTATGCAGACTCATCTATCAGTTGACTGCTGAAGGATTTCTTGATGCGATTAGAGAACAAACACTCCAAACTTTTGAAGATATTATGATCCATTGCCTGTCTAAACTTTCTGATGTATATTATCTTCTCCTATATCCACCAGTTCAGGGTTGTCATTCTTTGAATCATTGCAATGGGTTTCTTCACGTGCATTGTATCTGGCATCACTTCTGTAAGGAAGAAGCTAGAAAGATCAAGTTTCTGCATGTTTTACAAACTTGCGGTGGTGATGATATCAATGGCCAGCGTCGGTTGTGTGGCCATTGCAACTCTTTATTTGGCTTCAAAGAAGTGCATGATTCAATAATATTGCTTGTGCATCCACTATCCGTTCTCTCCTTTGTTTTGGTCCTTATCATCAATATCCAATGTCAATAGATGCCATGGGATTCAAGTAGCTCAGGGTACTAGAAGCTGATAGGGTCATGTTATACCATTTCCCACTTGAAATTCTAAAACTAATTTGTCTACATTATCTTACTCTAACTTGCAATGAGGATCTCCCTCCTCCATCTCCAATCTTTTTAATCTCAAATTCTTGAATCTCGGACGACATATGCTCATTAACAAACGCGGAGTTCATTCATATATGCCTGTGGAAATATGGGACATGCAAGAGTTACAAAACATTCAGGTCTCCAGAAGTGATCTACAAACTCCTAATTCTGATGCTACTTTGAACAAACTCTCCAATCTCTTTGGTGTGAGGCAAAGAGTTGCACTAAAGAAATTCTCAAAAGAATTCCTAATTTAAAGCATTTAGAAATTGAGGCTGAGTTGAAGCCCTATGACAATGATGCTGATAGCAACCCATTTAGTGGCTTGGGTTATATCTCAGAAGAACTCCAAAATCTGAAGCTACTAAGATGTCATATAGTAAGTCCTGATCTGAAGTATGAGTGTATGCTTTCTCTTTCAATGTTCCCGTCACGTCTGGAACAAGTGGAGCTGAGTGGCTTAAGTTGTCCTTGGCAGCACATGAATGACATTGGTTCGCAGCTGCCAAATCTTCAGTATCTCGGATTACTACACTATGCTTTCCGAGGCCCAAACTGGGATATAGATTCTGGCTGTTTTTTAAAACTTAGGACTCTTTTGAAGACACTGATCTGGTGCGATTGAGACCTCAACATGGAAGCTTCCCAGAGCTTCAGTTCATAAGCATACGCAACTGCTACAAATTACGACAACTGGATTGGACGTGTGCCCACCCCTTGGATACAACCATTGAATTAATTGATTGTCATCCTTTACATTTCGCTCCTGACAATTTAATTAGTTCGGTATCTGGTCTCATCGACGTTTTTCACGTGTCATCATTTTGAGATGCTTTCGCTAGACTCTCCACTTGGCTCACAGGTTAGCCCTTCGCCAATTCGCTTCTTTCTTTACTAACTTCCAATATTTCAAATTAAATGAAGTTCTCCTAAATCCTCTCTTGTTCACAATGACTCATTATTTAAGATTTGATGAGTTTTGTTATATTATATTTATAGCCAGTGTGCTTTGGTATTGTTGGTTGATCCTTTCCTTACTAGCCTATGGCAGTTTGGGGTTTCTATGACTACAACACCCAAACACAAGACCAAGAATATTAAATTATCAATCATAAGCTTATATGTGATGGCTATTGATATCAAGTAACATGTAGTATAGTACGTTGAATATCAGTATACGCTCACATCCTATATTCGTTTGTCGATTTTAAGGCAAATGAGAGAGCAGAAGGGGTCAGACGTTTGCGCCGTCCTGTGATCATTTCAATGGTTGTATTATTACCATGTTCTCACCTGAGTTTAAGTAACCTAAGTGTTGAATTATGTTTGTTGTTAGTTGGATTTTGTGTGAAAATATTACTTGCTTTTAGTTCCTAATGCAAGGATTTTGGCCTTTGTGTGTTATGCATGATTATGTGTACTAGGTTATGGACACGGACAACGACGAAACCGACTCGAGCCCTGCAGTTCCCGATGGATTTGCCGCAAACAGCTTGTTATCACGGTCCAAGGTATGAGATCAAAGTCTAGAAAGATGCCTACTAGATTAAGGCACTTAGTCATGTTATTGAACTATTTCCTTATTTATTTCCTTTGTTATGAGTTATTTAATAAATGGTATGAGTCGAGCATTGTTATAAGCTCCTTTCTGGGTTTTCTTTGTCGGTTCTTTCTCAGATCGCAAAAGAGAGTCGAACCGCATAGGGTTATTAGATTTGTCCAATAATATGTAATTGTGTTTGATTACATAACGTAATAAGATAAATCATTAGCAAAATCTCTATCCCTCTTTTCTACTATATTTTTATCCCCATTCTTCCCCATGATTCGATAACTATAAAGGTTTTGGTTTCCTAGTTCTGTAAAAAAATCATTATAAGCTTCAAACACAGTTATAAAATCTACACAAATCTTAACTTATCATATCAAGTCACGGCTTAGCGTCACAAATCAAATATGTCACAAGATTTAAGAGTTAAATCCATTTATGCTTCTCTTCTCTTTTTTGTCAATAACTATAACAACAACTACATAGCAACGAAGAGCACGCACAAGAATAGGTTTCCACAAAAACATACCTCGAAATATTGACAATTCTGGAAATGCCCATTGAAGAAAATCGAAGAAGATTACTTAATTAAAAACGAAAGGAAAGAGAATCATATCACGATGAATGGGCTTTTCTTGCTGCCGGATTGGGCTTGACATCTTGGGCTAATGTACATGGACTTGGGCTTGATGTTGGTGTGGGGCAGTCAGTCCTTGTAAAATCAGTTGGGCTGGTTGTAGAGAAGCCCGTTTCAACTCCCCCGCGGTTAGCAAGCACGTTGACCATTGTGGATTATAATTTGAACATTATTCTCAATATTTTTGGTTTGAAAACGGTATTGAAGCATGGCAATATTTTGATGTACGTTTGATACGGTATACTATAGTGTTCGATTTTTGAGATAAAATGATACCATGATATAATCTAGAATTGAGTTGTGAAATTATTTTAGTAATAAAAGGTTAGATATGACTAATTATCTCATGATTTTCCATCTAGACTAAGAATAGTATTGAACATGAACTAAACACATAGTACATATTTAATCTCGGGATACAACCTTGTATACCACACTCACAGTTAGGCTTGTCAAATTGGATACCCGCGGATATCCGATCCCGAAATTCCCAAAATCAAATACCCGATACCCGACCCGAATTTGATTTCGGGTACCCGGATACCCGACTCGGGTATCCAGTCCCAATTGTGATTTTGATTTTAATTTTTTTTTTGACAATTAACTACAAACTTTTAGAATTTATTTAATATTGTTTAATTCAAATTTAATACAAAGTTGAAGTACTACTATTCAAGTAAAAATAACTACAAACTTTTAGAAATACAAAATTCTTATAGTAGCTCGAAATTAAGAGAAAATAACTAGTATAAACTTTTAGGAATACAAAATTCTTATAGTAGTTCGAATTTAAAAGAAAATAACTACAAACTTTGAAAAATACAAAATTCATAAGCTATACATATTAGCATCTTTCATCCATCCACAATAAGTCAATAACCATCAAAATTCATAAGTACAAACATTCATCCTTTATAAATATCGCAATTCAATAATTCAATTCATAAGAATCAAGATCTAACAATAATATCATCTAAAATTTCAAAATTATAAATATCACAAGTCAATAAAATTAAAAAATTAAATAACATATCTTATATGCTAACTATTAAGTATTAATTAAATTGTAGTTAAGAAATTAAATTATATTTAATTATAATAAAAATATAATTTATTAATTTTAGAAAATAAATCGGATAGTTCGGGTATACCTGATCGGATATCGGATAATCCAATACCCGATAATCCAAAATTCTCACTACCCGATCCTGATCCGATACCCGAAAAATCGGGTTTCGGGTATCTTATTATCCGACTTTTTCGGGTTTGGATATCGGGTATCCAACACCCGATATCCATTTTAACAGGCCTACTCACAGTGTATCACTGTATCTCATGGAAAGTACAGAAATAGAACACTAGACATCTTATATATGTGAGAACTACAAAAAATAAAAGTAATACTATGTATATGTGATAACTAATTGGCCCATAATTTAGGCCCAAGTATAAAAGCCCAATACGCACAAACCGGCCCAGCTGCCCCATCGGGTTTGACCCGCCCTCCAAACCCAGTCTTTTCATTTTGCTAGTTCCTCAAATCTCATAAGAATAATTCTATTGTAATAATGGCAAACATATCCAAATTTCTTGCTTTTTTCAGACTTTTCATAATTTGACCAAGAATTAAGCTATTTATTACTCCCTCCGTCCCGGCTAAGATGACACATTGCTTAGCCGGCACGGGGTTTTAGGAGTTATTGGTTAAAGTGTTTAATTGGAGAGAGAGAAGGTGGGTGTAAGTATTAAAGTAGAGAGATAAAGAAAGATGAATATTTTAATAGGAGTGAGAAAAAGTGGTTGAGTGTATTAATTGGAGAGAGAAAATTACCAAAAAAGGAAATGTGTCATCTTAGTTGGAACAAACTAAAAAGGAAAATGTGTCATCTTAAGCGGGACGGAGGGAGTACCTGACAATGTGCCTTTATTGAAATACTACTACTATCGATTTGATCTATTGATCACTACCCTCAAAATATGGGCACCCATTTAATCGATATACTAATTGAAAAAAGTAGTATTTCAGCGGAGTATATTTAGAGCTGCCCAAGGTTTACCGAACCGGCGGTTAAAACCGAAACCGTAACCGGCGGTTACGGTTCCGAACCGAAACCGCGAAAAATATGCCGAACCAAAACCGTGAATTTTAGAACCGTGGTTCAGTTCAGGTTCCAAATTTTTCGAACCGAAACCGCGACCGAACCGCCGGTTCCGGACGGTTCTGAACCGGCGGTTTCACGGTTCCGAACCGCCAACGCAATGATAAATTTAAACATAGTTAATCCTTATATTAAAACTATACTCCATTAAATAAAACATTGCTGAATGATCCGGTTTATGAGTTTTATCATTTTTAGATTTGGTAATATCCGTAGAAACAATAATGTGGGACAAAATTTTGTAGCAAAAATAACTTTATAATACTATTTGGTAAAATTGGATGGTAAAAACATAAGATAAAAGATAATAAAATAAAAATAACTAAATTACAAGATGGAGTCTATGTTGTATGGTTTATGGTAATAACTTTATAATACTATTTTCGATTTATTAATTAACACATTTTTTTACGTATGGAATCTATGGAGTATGGATAATTATTAATAAATATTTATCCAACATTTTAAAATAAACTTAGAAGAATTGATTACTTTAAATAAAGTATAATACATTAACATTGGTTAATGTTGTAGTCTTCAAAATTGATTAGTTGAGTCTTCAAAATTGATTGGTTGACGGTGGGCGATGGCTGCACTATTCAAAATTGATTGCATAAAACACCATTTCTTTTATTTTTATTTATTTATTTATTTATTCTTAAATGTTGATTTTAAATTCAAATTGGATCTCATTTCTCTCTATTTTTATCTATATTAAATACTCCTCTCTATCCTTACTTACACTCACCTCATTTTAGTGTTAACAACTCAATTTAAACTATCCATTTCCTTGTTCCAATTTGTTTTATAATTTCAAACTATATGGCAAAAAAAAATTAACGGAAAAAACCGTGAAACCGCGAAACCGAACCTAAACCGCTACGAACCGTCCAAAAACCGGCGATTCCGAACCGAAACCGAAACCGCCGGTTTTCGAACCGAAACCGAAACCGTGAAACAGCCTCACGGTTCGGTTCCGGTTCCATATTTCCCAAAACCGGAACCGGCGGTTCCGAACCGAAACCACCGGTTCATGAACTGTGGGCAGGTCTAAGTATATTGCGTGCATATGTATTCTGGCATTGTTAGTCGATTCATGTCATCCCATTTTATTATATTTCCCCAATCCCAATTAAGATGAAACATGTTTATTTTTAGTTTGATCCGACCAAAATGATACAGTTATATTTTTGGTAATTTTTTCTTTCTAATTAATACACTCAACCACTTTTTTATCTCTCTAATTAAATATTCAACTCTTTCTCACTTCATTTAATATTTACGCTCATTTTTTCTCTCTCCAATTAATCATATTAATCAATAACTCCTAAAATCTGTGTAGATTAAGAAATATGTCATTTTAGCGGGGACGGAAAGAGTAGTAGTTTCATGCTAATAAAATAAGAGTGTGATAAATTATTTTCATTTTAATCCATCATTTAAAATTAAAAATTTATTTTAAAAAATATTTTTTCCTATAAAAACATGAGACTCATTCTCCAATAATTAGGGACCTGGATAATAACAAAGAAAGTTTGAAAGTTTGTACGTTAAAAAAAGTTTGTATTTTTTAAAGGACCTGGATAATAACAAAGAATTCCAAACAGTTACAATTCCACAAAATTTATTATTCAATTGACTTATTGAGCGGTGTATTGTATATGAGCGGGCATCGTGCATGGTATCGTTAATCGATGCACTTGATACCAATTTCCCTTTAACAAACAATTTCGTATTACTGTCCGCGAATAAGATTCCCATTTTTCCATTTTAGTCCGTCCGCCAATAGGAGCCTTGGTTCATTTTTACCATAAATGGTAATAGGCCATACCTTCCATTAACTCATTTCACTCACATTTTATTTAAAACTAATATATACATGTGTGACCCCTATTCCACTAACTTATTTCCATCCACTTTTATAATATTTTTTAAAACACGTATCGTTCATAAATGGGACTCCTAATGGCGGACGGAGGGAGTATCCCTTAGCTGCGGATTTCGCCAGGCAATTAAGACCTGAATCAATCTTTAAAATTCGTTGCCATTCGTGTTTTTGATTAGTGATATTCTGTTAAGTTGATTCGTAAGCTTCAATGTAAATTAGCTCAATCTATTTAATTCAATTTATATTTTTATAATATTATTTGGTTTAATTATTTAATGCTAAGAAATTGTTATGAGGTACTCCCTCCGTCCCAAGGAAAATGACCCATTTCTTGGGCGGCACGGGATTTTATGCAATTTTATTTTGTGTGTTGAGAGGAGAGAGTAAAGTAAGAAAGAAAGAATAAAGTAGAGATAAAGGTATTTCCATTTTAAGTAATGGATCATCTTAGTTGGGACAAATTAAAAAAGAAAGTGAGTCATCTTCAATGGGACGGAGGAAGTACTACTTACTAGCCGTTATAGGATTTTGAGTTCTATAATTTTCTTTTTTTTGATAAGTTAATCAAATGCATTTCAAGAAAAGAATGTACAGAAACACAACTTGGACATACCCAAGTGGATGAGGGGTCCCGTACAAGCCATGGGAGCCCCACTACGAAACAAGCAGGCAGGGCCCGCGATCCAATCAACTAAGCAACTATCATAGTACTATCTATGTGCAATGGGCCTCATTAAAACCTTTCGGGGCCAAAGACCCGAACGGGAAAAAAGACACCGATAAGGAAAAAGAGTACCCCGAGATAGCACTATGTGGATCCATAAGGTTCGGCCTAGACGGCAGATACTTCCAACTCCTCAGCTTATGTGTGAGTAACGTCAGGCACATGGAGCAAGACTTGATCATGAGGAAACTTAGCATACAAAATGCTATACACTGTTGTCTTGATTTGATATAAGACACGCGCTATATCAAACGTTTTCCCCTCCATGATAACAGAGTTCCGCGCGATCCAAATATAGTAGATAGTAGACATGAGGGCGATACTTCCCGCCAGTTGGGGTATCCGGGAGGGCCTTCCGTCTCGCACCAGCCACTTAATCGCTCTTTTTATGGTTGTTGGCCTTCTTCTAAGCCCGATCCAGTCCCGAACCTTGTCCCATACACTCCAGGTTTCTCGGCACCTAAAGAAAAGGTGGTCCGCACTCTCATCATCCCTAGCACAAAGGCTGCAGGTGGCATCGATGTCTTCCCATGTAATCCGATCCCGGGTAGAGAGTCTTCCGCGCAAGGCCAACCACGCAATGAATGAGTATTTCGGCGTTATACTCTTATGCCATATATATTTTGCCCAAAACCGTCGGTCTTCCCTTGGCCGAAACCAGTCATAGGCGGCCTTAGTGTCCGCCCTTGCGTTCCATTGGGTTAAAAGTTGTTGCGTCTCTTCCCGCGAGCTTCTGGCAATCATCTCGTCTCTAATGGAAAAGATATGCTTGATAAGGGTAGAATGTTCCTTAACATGCGGTTGCCACTCCCAAAAGTCCACGTCCTTTATGATCTCGGTATGAATCCATTTGATCCACAAGCTATCCGTCTTTGCGTGCACTTTCCAAAGGATTTTTGCATGCAGCGTTGTGTTCCACATTCCAAGGTCTCGGATACCCAAGCCACCCTCATGTGTGGGTAGACAGATGACGCTCCATGCCACTTTCGCTTGTTTGGAGCCCCACAAGAAGTTGCGCTCAATAGCTACCAACCGAGACGCGACATTGTCCGGCATCGGGAAGGCCTGGAGCCAATATGCCTCGATCCCCTGCAAGCAAGATTTAATTAGCTCCAGTCTGCCCGCATAAGACAAAGACTTCCCGTTCCATTTTTTAACTGTCGACGTCATTTTGTCTATAAGGTCAGAATAGTCTGCCGTCTTAAGCAACTTTGACGCCAAGGGAATTCCCAAATATTTGACTGGAAGTTTTGCACTTGAGTAGCCAAAAATGTTTGTGATGTGTGCCTTAGTATCATCGGTCATTGTCCCTGCAAAAAACAGGTTAGATTTTGGCTTGATTGACCTCAAGGCCTGAGCACGCCGAGAACTCCTCTATTGCATCAGCGAGCACCTGCATCGAGTAAATGTCCCCTCGTCCAAACCGCATAATATCGTCTGCAAAAGCAAGGTAAGTAATGCCATGACTTGCACATCCCGGGTGGAAGTTAAAGCCTCCACCATGCGTGCGCAAGTCAAGGAGACGGGAGAAATATTCAATGCAAAGAATAAAGAGAGATGGGGACATGGGGTCACCTTGTCGTAGTCCCCGTTTACCTGGAAAGAACCCATGCGCGCTGGCATTGAGCATGATCGAGTAAGTTGGAGACGTAACACACTCCATCACTCGCTCGACGAATATGGGATGGAAGTTTAGCCCTAGTAGCACATGCTCCAAAAATTCCCAGTTAACGGTATCATACGCCTTCCGTAGGTCAATCTTCACCGTGCATCGCGGGACCGTTCTAGCTCTTTCATATCGTCTCATCAGTTCCGTGGCTAGGTGGATATTATCCATGATGTTGCGTCCCGGGACAAATGCAGATTGGGCCTGACTGACAAGCTTAGGCAACAAAGTTTCCATTCTCCTCGAAAGGATTTTGGTTATTATTTTGTAGAAAACATTGCAGCAGGCAATAGGGCGAAAGTCACTAACCTTTGGGTTACCGTTTTCGGAATGAGTACAATGGTTGTTGCGTTGAAGCTCTTAAGCAGGTGACCCGACTCGAAGAACTCCGAAACTGCCTCAATAATGTCCGGCCCCAAGTCGACCCAGTTCCTCTTGAAGAACGCTGAAGAGTATCCGTCCGGCCCCGGAGCTTTATCATCTTTGATTGCAAAAAGGGCTCCCTTGATCTCTTCATCAGTAATGGGCATAATGAGCCTATTCGCTTCCTCTCCATCAAGAGTGTAGCCATTGTCTAACACATCAGGCAAGATAGGGGCGGCTTGCTTAGGGACCCCGAAGAGGCCTCTGTAAAAGTGCACGAAGCTATCCGCAATGTCCACTTGATCTTCAATTAGAGACTCATCTGGCCGACACAAAAAGGATATCGTGTTCCTTGTGTTATTCGTGCGCACCATGGCATGGAAGAAAGCCGTGTTACGGTTACTTAAGAGTCTATGCTTCAGGCCAGCCTTTTGGCTAAAGAAGTTTTTCTCCGCAGTGACTAAAAATTCAGCCTTCTTTTTGCAAACTTTGATCTGGTCCTGGAGCACCCGATTAGAGGTATCCACATCTGCTTGCAATTGAAGATCCTCGAGCTCTCTTGTTGCTTCTTTTGCTCTGCCTGTGATGTTGCTGAATTCTCGGAAGTTAAAGGTCTTGAGGACTTGCTTAAAAGCCTTACACCTCTAAAAAAGGCTATACTGTTTCAAGCCCACCACGTGTATCCTCCAATTCTCCCTCAATGTCTTCACAAAGTCCGTGTGATCCATCCAGAAGTTGAAGAATTTGAAGGGCTTAGGTGTGGCTTGAAAGTCGGCGAACAGTTTAGTTACAGCAGGGGAGTGGTCCGTCTGGAAACCAGAAGGCATCAAGCCATTCCTGGTTCACCATTACACGGTCAATTTTGCTAAAAATATGGCCATTCGTCCATGTGAAGGAGCAGCCAGTGGAGGCCACGTCTTGTAGTCCAAGTATGGCACATGCTTGAACTGGCCCATCCATCTCACGGTTGTCTGGCTTCCTTATGTCCCGTCTCTCATCTACGTGCATTACCGCATTGAACTGGCCCATCCATCTCACGGTTGTCTGGCTTCCTTATGAGTGGGTCCTGGCTTGACGAGGGCACATCTATCTTGTAGGCATTATTCTGGTTTTTCATCGTTCGCTTCCATACACCATGAGTGACCACCGCAGTGTCGTGAGTTGCCCTGCTATTCGCCGAGCGCCTAACCGTAGTGTCACGACCCCGACTAGGGTCCCTCGCATTTGGCCGCTGCCTGGAGAGTTCTCGTTTCCTATTCTCTTCCCTGATTTTTGCTCTTTCCGCTGGGCCAGGGCAGCCGAAGGTGGCATGGCCAAACACATGACATGTGTGGCAGATTTTAGGCAGGTTCTCGAAGGCAATCCTCTGTTGCAGAGAGGATCCATTAGGCAGAAAGAGTTCGATGGTGTCTCGCAGGTCCTTCTGCATATCAAGTATGATCTGGACTTGGACTCTGGGGCCATCTAGTGATCGTCTCCGGATAGTGGTCTGGTCAACTGCAACCGAAGTTCCAATGGAGGATGTTATTTTCTCCACTACAGACCTCGTCCATAGAGTGAGTGGTAGGTATACGGATCCATACTGGAATTTGGAGTTTGACATTGTCTTCCAAGTTAAAGTTTGCTGGAGTTGGCTCCAGAATGAGCGGCACTCCAAAGACAGTGTACGGTCCTTTGTTGCGCACCTTCTCTAAATCAGCATAGGACCTAAATCCGAACAATATCCAGCCCTTGCTATGGTATGCCACATTCGTGGGGACACCCCATCGTTGCACCAAGTTATAAACTGTGGGCTTTCCTGGAAACCTCCCTGCAAATTTCCCACACAAAGAAGGACCCCACCCTACCCTAATGGGTAGAATATCGTCCGGTGTTAGTGAAATTGACGAAGTTTCAGTAGTGATACCTTCGGCTGGTACTAAAGTGCGCGCTGCAAGGCTTGAATCTGGCTGCGTAGACTGATATTCCACCCTCCATGCACAACTACTTTTGAGTTGGAGTTGCTCATCAACCTCCGTAATCAATTCATCCTCAGTTTTGGGATGTGTAACTCCATTCTCAGTGGATTGAAGGGAGATCTTGAACAACTCAATGAGCGCTTGAAGATTGTACTCTGCACCCCCAACTTTGCAGAGATGGTTAAAGTGTGTATGCCTCCCAATTGGGTTTGCGGAGTTCAAAATAACTTGCTAGAAACTACACCAAAATCCTTTGTCCAATCTATGTGTGCACAAAGTTGAAGGAATTCTAGTGACAAGTTAAAGCAGAGAGCAGCAAGGACCAATAATAAAACAAGAGAAAATAAAAACGAAAAGCAGAGAAGAACTAGGCTTTTAAGAAGCGCAGCCCTAGTGAAACCGGCCTCCCTTGATCTGGTGAATCCTCTGAAGGGAGCGTTTAACCAAAGGGCGCAGCCTTACCTTAGTATTTCACCGTAATCGCAGCTGAATGGCAGTCGCCGGTTCGCAAGACCGCGCGTGGTGGTGGCGGAGTGAGGGTTTGTCAGATCGAGTGTGCCCCGGGTTATCTTCTACGTCAGTGTAATCCCGTCGGTGTGGCCGCTGCCGGATGACCCGCGTCGGGTTCGGATGCGAGCAGGGACGGGCACGGGCAGAACCTCCCCTCTCCTGTCGGCCGAGAGGAGGGGAGGGGGGCATTTCTTGATAGACGAAACCAAGAGAACAGCGCGTAGGCAGACTCGAGGAAAGAAAAGGTATGAACAGCGGCGGCGAAACCCTAGAACAGGGCGGCGCCGTCAAGCTAAAGAAACCCTAACCCTAACGGAGCAAGGAGGCGTGAGGGAGACTAGCGGTATTGACAACTAGCGAGAAATAACTCAACCCAAAACTAAAGCATGGGTAAACAATATTTATAGTCGCACAGGCCCACCCCCGAAGGGGCCCCTTACTCCAGAAACCCTAGTCGGCAGCGTTCTATGGTGGGCCCGTACCACCGCGTGTCCGTGTCGTAGGATTTTTTGGGAGCCATGTTTCGACTCTTGCACCCGAAGGCACGAAGAACACGAGCCCGGAGGCCCGAGAGAGACACCGACGGCCCGGAGGCCCAAGGAATTGGACGCGAGCCCGAAGGCCCACGAGAGACACCGAGAGCCCGGAGGCCCAAGGGATTGGACGCCGAAGGGCACGAGGCCCGACGGGAAGCACATGCGCGAAGCATGATTCCGGCCCGAGGCCCGTTAGACACGGGGCCCGTAGACTTCAATGTAAATTAGCCCAATTTATCTAATTTAATTTATATTTGTATCATTTTATTTGGCTCAATTTTATTCATTCTTTCAATTATATATTATTTCCGACAATGCTGGCCGTCTATTTCAATAATTGAGAATCTATGGTTATATTTTTATTATTTAACTATTAGCTAGACAAATGAAATGTTTCTTCCTTCCATCACAAGTAATTAAGTTTTCTTTTAGTTTGTCCTATTATAACTGATTAATTTTCTATTTTAGCAAAAAGAACATCATTTCCAGTTCTTGTTTTATTTTATTTTACTTTTCTCTTATTTTACTCTTTCTTTCATACTTCATTTTCTCTATATTTCTCTTATTTTTTTCTTTTTTTCCATATTTTTTCTTTCCACTTAATTTTATAAATACTCCTATCATTTTCTTAAAAATTATAATGAAAAGAAGCACCTCGTTATAATAAGACGGAGGGAATAATAAATTCGTTTGTCCAATCTTACCTTACCTCTCGTTTGAATTCCAATAAAGTTTAACTATTGAATTGAGTTATTGACCGGAGTATATGGGGCGTGTATCGTGGTATCGTTAATCGATACACTACACTACACTACACTACACGTGATTACCAATTTCTGTATAACAAACCAAAATTCCTCCATAGCCAACTCCTTTCCTTCGGCTTCGCAACCACAACTCTTATACTTGATAATTCAGTTGGTTGATGGCTGCTTATGGAGCTGCAGTTTCGCTCAAGAGTACCATACTGAGTCTTCTGGAATCATCTCGCATTTGTCTGTCTGGTTCCTCCCTCTCCACTGATCTTACAATCCGTCTATTATGCTATGTGTTGCTTGCAGACAGTTCTCCTAAAATTGGAGGAGACTAGCTACAGCAAGATCAGGACAGAGGTGAATGCTTTGGACGACCGAATCAAAGAGGCCATATGGGAATTCGAAGATTTACTCGAATCTCATGTGTATGAGCACATTCTTCCACAACTCGAAGGTAAGAGAGATCACTTCTCTTTCTCGGTAGATCTGCTGAGTATCATACAGAGTGTTGATTGCTTTGTGGAGAGGGTTTCGGTCATGGAGGCGGACTTCAAACTGAACTGCTGAATATGCCTGAAGAAGAAGGCCAACCTCTTTCCTCAAGAATTGATTTTCATGGAATCGACTCAAACATAGTTGGATTATCCAAAGAATTTGAAGACATAAGGGATTTTCTTCTTGGAGAAATTGAAGAGAATTGCTACACAATTTCAGGGATGGCCGGAGTTGGAAAGACAACATTAGCTAAGATGTTATTTGACGATCCATCACTTAAGAGTCATTTTGGGCTTCGAGCATGGGTTAAAGTGGGCAGAAAATGTGAATCTAAAGAAACATTATGATGCATTCTAGCTCAAGTGATCCCGACCAAATGCTTTCCCAAGGAGATGAAGACAATGATAATAAATTAGTTGGACTCTTGGAAGAGAGGTTGAAGGATAAGAAATGTTTCATTGTGTTGGATGAGGTATGGAAATGGGATGTGCGAATTATGGATAAATTGCCACAAGATAATGTCCGAATCTTGCTAACAAGTAGGCAATATATAGAAGAATGTGTATATGGGTGTACACTTTGCTTGTTGAATGATGAAGAAAGTAAGAAATTACTTGGCAAGAAGGTGTTCGGTGAAGATGGTTTTCCTCCTCACCTTGATGAACTAGGAGAGAAGATTGCCGAAAAATGTGAAGGTCTTCCACTTATGATAGTCACAGTTGCACAGCTCCTATCTAAAGAAGAAACAACCACAAAATATTGGACTGAGGTAACTGAAAAACAACATAATTCACTATTCGTGGATGCCTATGATCAGATCACAGAGGTACTTTACTTACCTCAAAATTTGAAGATGTAATTTCTCTATTTGGGAGCTCACCGTCCATATACTGATCTTAAACCATACATAATCTTTAACATGTTGACTACTGAGGGGTTTCTTGAACCTTTTGGTAAACAAGTTTTGGATAAAAAAACTTTTGAGAAAGTTTTGCACGAATATACGACACACCTTTCTTTCCGATACTACCTCGTCCAATTCAATTACGCCGTAGATTCTAGGTTTTCAAAGAAAATGTTTCGTGTGCATTCTTGCTGGCAGCACTTTTGTAAGAAAGAAGCCACTAGGATTAAGTTTTTGCATGTTTTATAAAGCTACGATGATGTTGTGAAAGATCAACGTCGGTTGTTGATGCACTTTTTATTAGCACTAAATAAACCTGCAAGTATACAGAGTATATATAGTATAGCTAAAGGTTAGGACCGGATATCGAACATGGGAAAGACAAACACAGAGTGTCTATCCTCTACTAACACTCAATTACTATCTCGAAAAATGAAAAGGTTTTGGAAAACTTTTGAAAACTGAAAATAATAAAAAGCATATAACAACTAATTGCAAAAAAAACACGGAGATAAGCGATAGAAATAAGGGAATCCCAGGGATGTGCGTTCACAGTTATGGTTATACAAAATTCAACTACAATACCCTAGCACAGTTCATACTTTGAAAGGACGAGTCACCTAGCTTATGCTCATTCGATATAAACGTTGATTACAAAGTTAGGGTTGTCAATCCTAACACATAACTCCAAAAAGCTCCTAAGACCCTTGAAAATTCCTCACTCTCAATTTACAGTGTCGTTTTAAGGGAAGCTAACTGTAGCGTCTACTAAGTGGATCTAACTCGCTAGACTCTGTCACAGTTATGAAGCAAGTTATATTAAATCATACAACAATTGTGTCACTCAATCATGCAACATCAAGATTAATTAGGGAAGAAACAAAGTAAAAACAAAAGGGATATTAAATAGAAAAAGGAATTTGTATAACCAAAGTCGTTACTAACACATCCCTAGAATCCTATGAGTTTAGTTACACATAATTGAATAAGCTAAAAACATAGATTGAAGGGAAGACAATTTGAACATAAAACTAAAGCAAATAAAACCCGTAGGTTGAATCCTTGTCGTTCTTGATGTTCTTGAAATCATTCTCCAACTCCTTGCACAAGTGAAGTACTCTATGCTCTTGATCTCTATGAAGTATTTTGCAAGTAGAAGCTCTCTCTTTTTTATGAAGCTTGAGGTCTTATTTATAGGGGAAAGCCAATCCTTGTTGTAGAAGGAAAAGATCTCCAAAATATGGTAAATCTAGGCGCAAATCTAGGGCTTCTCGGATTCGCCGCCTTTCTCCGGCGGGCTGCCGCACCTTGGCCGGCGGTCGCCGCGTTGGACTCCAGAGAGTCCGTTCCCTCGGCGGCGGACCGCCGCACGACTTGCGGCTGTCGCCGGACGAGACTTCTTTTCCAAGCGTATTTTTCCGTGGCGGACCACTGCATTGATCTGCCCGCCGGGCGCCGGCGGTCGCCGCACACATCCGTGGCGGTCGCCGGTCGGCGTTTTACTCCAAATTTCCATTTCCAGATTCTGCTTTTTGGCTCCCTTTCTCGGCTCAATTATGCACGTTTCTCACAAAACACGTCAAAATACCAAAATATACAAAATATGCAAATAATAGACGTGTAGAGTGACTTTGACATAAAAAAACGGACCAAATAATGGCCTTAAAATAGTGCAAAATCCGAACGTATCAGTTGTGTGCCCATTGCATCTCGTTATTTTCCTTCAAAGAAGTGTGTGAAAAAATAAAAATGGATTGTGCATCCAATGTACGTTCTCTGCTTTGTCTTAGTCCTTACCACAAATTTACAATGCTAATACATGCAATGGATTTCAAGTTGCTCAAGGTATTGGATGCTGCAAGTGTCCGATTTTGTCATTTCCCAGAAATTTTCAAGCTGATTTGTCTAAAGTACCTTTCCCTAACCTACAACAAAGAGATCCCAGTTTCTATATCCAACATTTTTACCTTCGATTCTTGATTATCCATCAACATATGAACATTAAGAAACTTGGAGCTTTGTCATGTATGTCGGTGAAAGTATGGGACATGCAAGAACTACGGTATGCTGAGGTGTGGGGAAAAGACCTACAGACCCCTGATTCTTCTGCTGCTGCATTGGATAGACTTCTCGGTCTTTTTGGTGTGAGTGAAAAGAGTTGCACAAGAGAAATTCTCAAGAGAATCCCCAATTTAAAGATATTAGGTATTCTGGTAGAATTGCAGCCTTCTGACGAAGATGATGATAGAAACACATTGAGTAACTTGGATTATATACCAGAGGAACGTATCTGGAAATGATTTCATATAATGTGAAGTATCATGATATTAAGCGTGAGTTTATGGTTCCTCTTTCAATGTTCCCATCAAGTTTGAGAAAGTTGTATTTGTGTGGCTTAGGGTGTCCATGGAAGCACTTGAATGGCATTGGTTCGGTGCTACCAAATCTTATGCATCTCGCTTTACATGGCTATGCCTTTCGAGGCCCCGAGTGGAATATAGAATCAAGGAGTTTTTTGAAACTTGAGACAGTTATAATTGAGGACACCGATTTGGTGCGATTGAGACCTCAACATGGAAGTCTAGCAAGGCTTCGCCTCCTAAGCATACGCCATTGCTAAAAATTACAACAATACGATTGGACGCGTGATCCCTCAATGGTCACCTCTACAATTGAGTTAGTTGAGTGCCATCCCCTAGCCGTCGATTATGCTATGCAATTAAAGCCTGGATCTGTCTTTAAAATTCGTTCTTACTCTTCTTTTTGATACAAGAAGTCCTAGCTCAACTCTCAACTTGGTTAACAGGTTAGGCTTCCTACTCCCTTTAATTTGCACAAAATCACATGAATTCACTTCTTTCCTAACTAAAATGCTTGTGCTTGAATGAGTTTTGGTTATATTTTATTGCAAATGTGTGTTTTGGGTGGTTGGCTGCTTTTTCTTCTTACTAGTCATTCCTTGAATGAAAGTTTGATCTCTCAAGTTCTCAATAAATTACTGTAACGGACACTGTTGTGAGTTAATTTGCGTAAAAAATACTGAAGACAGTCGTGATAAAGCTTCATAGAAATTGGGAAACAATTTGATAAATGAGTAGTAAAATATATTTGATTATATTTCAATATGTTGGTTTGCATGTTGTAGAAACCTCACCACAAAGAGCAATGTACTCCCTACGTCCAAACTTATGTGTGATGCAAATGAACGAAGGAACGTACGAGAATGACTGAACTGGTAATAAAGAAATCAAATTTATTGAGAACTTGAGAGTATAAAACTCAATGTCAAAATATATAATCAAAAGTCTGTCTTTTAAGATCAACAACGAAGCCTTTATATAGGCAAAGAAAAATCCTAAATATATGGAAAGGAAATAACTAAAAAGATAATAAGCAAAAATAACTATAAAGAAAATAAGCAAAAAGAAAAACCTAATTTGTAGAAGGAAAACAATTAATATTTTCCATCTACTAATCTAACTAACTAGGAAATAAATAAAATCCAAAATATAACTTTCTTAGCCACCAAGTCATATATTCTACTGCATCAATGTGTCTCGCGTTTCCTTTTTTCGTCCATCTATAATTAAGTGTCTCATTTGCTTTTTACTACTTTTGTTAATGGACCACACATTTCATTAACTCGCCTCACTCATATTTCATTATAAAACTAGCTAGGTGTTTACATTAGCTATGTAGGAGTTCAGTCACTTCTAATTCACAAACTGGTTGATATACAATACAATGAGTGATAGGCTTATTTGTGTCATGTGTTTTCAATCAAATTCAATAGATAAAATGGAACTTATCTACATGAAAAGATGCTTTTGTGGCAGGGATCTGTGGTGATTTTGGGTAAGCTCGAGTGGGAGCACATGAAGTAGTGAAGATTTGTCAATCTGTGGGCCTAAGCTAAACAATGAAGAGATTTCCAGTTGTGACTGAGAGAAAGTTACTTACTGAAGAGCGCGCTACATGTGGCGCGCGCGTGGGTACTGTACTGTTACCGAGAGAAAATGTATCACAAACAAAGATATCTGAATTTTTAGTTTTCACTCCTTAGTTTTATTTCCACTTAAAACTCTCTAGCATAGTTTAATAACTCTTGCATTTCCATTTCTAGTTAATTGCTACTTTTGCTTTTGTTGAACTTTGTTTCCATTTTCTATTCCAGATTTTATGGTATTTATGATGTTTTGTTGATTCCCTATGGTGTTTGCGTTTAAGGGTATGCAAATGATTTGTTTGTTAGTGAACAAAGAATTCCGTAGAATTTACTCCTCTCAGTTCAAGTAAGGTTCATTTATTTCTTGTGAAATTATAGGTTTAGTTGGTTGTTTTTTGTTGTTCTTAACTTAGTTTCTGCATATTTTAGTTCGTTCGTATTTTATTGCCATGTTTGAACTTGTTGTTTCATTTAAGGTCGAAACAAGGACCGATGGCAATGCCAAACTAACCGTAGATGTCAAAGTTAGAGTAGGATATCAGACTAAGTGTTTATCGCATTTGATTGCTTGATGATTTGCGTTCATTCCAGATAATTAACGTTCATGTTCTCAGACTTCATTGCTACCTTTCTTCAAGTTTTCTACTTTTGAGGAATGAAGAGCCTATGACCTCTGGTTCATTCTACTTATCAGGAGGTTGATCAACTTGAAAAAGAAGTTTTAAAGACTGAGGTAAGATTCTTCTACACTCTACTCTGCCTTGTATACTTATTTAGGATTGTTGGTTGTTGGTACTGATGTCTGGGAACGATCCTCAACTTCAGAAATTCAAGTCCATAGTAGCTACATGATTATATGGTAATATTCTGTAAGCTTGAAATTTTTACTATTTACTACTCCCTCCGTCCCGCTTTAGCAGTCTTAGGGCTGGCAATTTTTGACACGACACGATAATTCGACACGAAATTATTGGGTTTTTTGATCAAGTCTTATTGGATGCGGGTCATTATTGGGTCGACCCACTAAGAACACGAAAAAATCGGGTCGGATGCGGGTTGGATGCAGGTCGGGTCGGTAACCCGTTAAAAATTAATATTATTATTTTTATTTTGAGTAAAGATAAATTTGCAAAAATTGTATACACAAAATGCCCTTCAAATTTTAAAAAGGATAATATTAATTTATTTTGATTAGATAGCATCATTAATTACATATTTTTATGACTAATTTTTACCTTATTTATAATTTTTCATTTTTCATTTGTATTGTTGTACAATATGTACCAAGACCCTTATTAAAAGATAAAATTTTAGAGAGAATAACCATCCATAATATTTTAATGGAATAATAATGGAATAATTTTTTATTCAATTTATTTAAACTATCACAATGATATAAAGATAAATAAATTGCTTTTTTTTACAAAGTATAAATTAGGAAAACACTTTTTTGTTAGAAAATTCTCTCATATTATTTTTGAAACCATTGATATTTTTTCATTAATTTATAACTTTTAATTTTGAAAATAATATTATACATATTGGTTGATTATTCTATCTAAAATTATTAACATTATAATATGGGTCATTCAATGATGAGACATTTTTGGACTCAACACATATAATAGTAATACAACATTCAAATGTATAGCACTTGCTCCATAAATTGATAAGATCATGAAAAATTATTAGTATTACTATATGATAAATCACAATATTTTCAATATTTCATTTACTATATTATTTTAATATTACTTTTATAATTATTTTCATAGTGCGTAATAATATCATAATAGAGATGGTATGATGATAACATGTGGAACCCAACATGTAAGTTGTAACATATCCTTTAATTATATGACTGCTATATATAAATTGATATATTAATAATCTGTTATATATTATAGTGCATCAAATGATATATAGGAGCTAGTTCGGCGATAGAAGGTTGTTGCTATCAACGTCTAGGCGTGTGACACTTCAAGTATATTAGTTAATATACTCAAAATATATAATTATGTCTTCATTCATGCAATTTTGGATAATAATATTAAATGACCATGTAATGACCCTACTTTGCATATTTCTTCATGTGTTATAATATATAGAAAATATTTGAAATTACAAGCTTCAAATTATATTTCAAATTACAATAATTAAAGTAGTCGAAAGAAATGAAATAAAATACAATGTACGTGAGAGATCCAAGTGAAAAATAAAACTAAATCAATTAGTGTTTAGAATAAAAGGATAATTTGAATAAATTTATGAAAAATAAGTTTATACTTATAGATACAAAACGTTAATTCAGATATTATGTACTAGCAAAACTAATCAATAAATAATTTTACAATATAATTTATGACTATTATATTATTTTTATTTTGATTTAATATTTAATTTAATTATTAGTATTTTCACTCTTTTTTGTTTTGTTCTTTTTACTTCTTTAGTTCTTTTATCTTGTTCCAAATTTTTTTGTTGGGTTTTGGAACAAAAGTTATGTATTTTGTTGGGTTTTTTTGGATTTTGTTGGAGTTTTGTTGTTTAAAATGGAATATCTTCATGCTATATGCCTTTTTAAAGTCTTGATCATTTTTTGAAGCAATATGTAATCGTGTTGTTATCGTGCTTAGGTTGTTGTCGTGTTGTTATCGTGTCGGGTCAACTTAAAGTGGTTCGTGTCGGTATCGTGTTCAGGTCGATATCGTGTTCTTATCGTGTCCAGGTCGATATCGTGTTCTTATTGTGTCGGGTCAACCCAAAGTGGTTCGTGTCGTTATCGTGTTCGGGTCGTGTCCAGGTCGTGTCCGGGTTTGAAGGTGGCGGGTTGGGTTCGTGTTCGGGTTTGGGGTTTCATTAACAGGTTGGGTTCGGGTTTGGCCTTATTGGGTTGGGTAGTTATCGGGTTGACCCGATAACGACCCAATTCGCACGATTTGCCAGCCCTAAGCAGTCCCATTGACTTTTCTGCTCTTTTTTTGTAAAAATGATAAAAAATAGTTAAAGAGGAGAAATAGTAAATTAAGAGAGAGAATAATTTAGAGAAGAGTCTTATCTACATTGTTGTCTCTCCTACTTTATCATTTCTCCACTTTAACTATTTTTTTATCATTTTTACAAAAAGAGGGCTGAAAAGTCAAGGGGACTGCTAAAGCGGGACGGAGGGAGTAGTATATTATTCGGATTTTGGGGCCTTTCCAATAATGAAGATAATGAAATATCTAAAGGCATCTAAAAAATATCCAACAACTTAACAGAATAAAACATCATATAAACTTGGTATGTTAAGATTATTCTTGATTTTTAACTTAGTATTAGTGATGGAATATTAATTAGTCAAATCTCAAATTATTATTAATTTACGTGGGTCAAGTAATAATACCGAATCACATTAATTTCCACCACACATTAATTAATAAAAACAAAACAGTAAAATGTATTCTGAAATTAATTTAATTAGTTATAACCAATCATTCACAATTACATAAAATTAAATTGAGATTAAAAAATGCTACAAAGTTGAAGTTTGTTATTGTACAGTGATTGAAGTGAACTTCCATAATAATTCGATCTATTGTGTAGATTTTGGTGCTTTGTTGTCCAGATATATTTCATTTATAAATACTTGTAAAGTGAAACAAGTATAATATCTAATCCAATTGGAAAATGCTTAATCTTCCTCAATATATTCGATCTTATCCTCTTCCTTCTCAACTTGGTATATATTTAAGTATGATTCTTCAACATGTAGAGTATATTGTGGAAAGTACAAAAATAGAGCTCTAGGCATCATTATAAATGGCTTCTACTCCCCTGTCCCTGAAAATTTGTAGTTTTCCGTCCGTCCCTAAAACTAATATATAAAAGTAGGAGCCAGATACTACTAACTTTTTCAACTCATTATTTATTACATTTTTTAAAACTCGTGTCGGGTCAAATGGTGACAAATTATGGAGGACAGAGGGAGTAATTAAATAACCTGTGTACCAAAATAAAAAATTACGAAGAATAAAAGTACGTATTTTGGAAGACACATATGTGAGAACTAATTGGCCAATTGTAACGCTGGCCTAAGTCTAAAAGCCCATTACCTACAAACCCGACCAGTGGCCCCATAGAGTTTGACCCGCCCTCCAAACCTGGTCTCTTGGTTCGATCCACGAGAAGCCCTATTTAGTAGATGGACTTGTATGTGAATATGGGTCTCTTAGATAAACTTTGTGATAAATGAATAAAACAAAATTAAGAGAAAAATAAATAGATGACACTTTTATTGCAGAGTGATCAATTGCTAACTCATCATTTAATTGATAATTATAACTAATTTAAGAGTATAGGATTTTAGAAATCTTGTGGTCTAAAATTTGCCACCTGTGATTTTCATTTTTATTATTAAATTGAAAAAGATAAAAAAAACTACTCCCTCCGTTCTAAGATATTAGACCCTTATTCCTTTTTGGGGTGTCCCAACATATTTGAACCATTTCTATTTATGATAAAAATTTACTTTACTACCAACTCCATTTATACCACTTTACACTATCTCCTAAATTCTTGTGCTCAAAAGAAAGGGCTCTAATGTCTTGGGACGGAGGGAGTACCAGATTAGAGTTTTGGATGAAAATGTCAATATAGTGTTTCGAAAATATCAATACAATGCTTTGAGAATTATTAACACATTGTTTATATTGATATTCTACATGTATTATATTGACATATTTTGTATATTATGTTGACATTGTTGCTGTACGAAAAAATTAAAAAATTTTGAATTTTTTTTCAAATTTTGACATCAAAACATACACAAGTGAGATTCATTAAAATCCTTATGAAATTATCTTTAATTTGATAAATGCTGTACGAAAGCATAAATTAAATCGAAAAAGTTATATACGTTTTAAAGTAATGGGATATTTTTCAAAAGTTAGTTATAACTAATTTGTTGTAAATTGACGTTTTTTTTTATTGTATTGACATTACGAGACTAATGATTTAGACCTTGATTTGAACATCTAATGACTATTATTTAATTGTAATTAGCAATTAAGTGTTAAGTTAACAATATATATAATAAATCTTATATACTAACGTCGATTTTACAGTTCTACGGTTATGCCTCCATATAAAATAACAGAGAATTCCGACACACTGTCAAAATTCCAACAAAGTTCAAACATTGAATTGAGTGACTGAGCGGAGTATATGGGCGTGCATCGTGGTATCGTTAATCGATACACTACACTACACGTGATTACCATTTTCACTTATACAGAAATCCTACTGCCGTTGCCAACTCCTCCTTTCCTTGGGCATTCAAGCAAGTCATGGCGGCTTACGGTGCTGCGATTTCTCTCAAGAGTACCATTCAGACTATTCTAAAATCGTCTCGCATTTCACTTGTTCCTCCCTCTCCACAAATCTTACAACCCGCTTACGAGGCCATGGTTCGGTTGCAGAAAGTTGTGCTAAGATTGGATAAGACTGGGTACAGCAAGATCCGGACAAAGGTGAATGCTTTGGAGGACCGAATCAAAGAAGCAGCATGGGAATTCGAAGATTTACTAAAATCTCTTGTGTATGAACAGATTCTTCCACAACTCGAAGGTCACTTGTCTTTCTCGGTAGATCTGCAGAGTCTTCGACAGAGTGTTGATTGCTTTGTGGAGAAGGTGGCCGTGATGGAAGCGGAGTTCGATATTGAACTACTCAATATGCCCGAAGAAGACGGCCAACCTCTTTCCTCAAGAATTGATTTTGGTGGAATCGACTCATACATGGTTGGATCATCCAAAGAATTTGAAGAGTTCAGGGATGATCTTTGTGCAGAAGATGACAGGAGTTGGTGGTTACCGGTTATTGGGATGGCAGGAGTTGGAAAAATAACATTTGCTAAGAAATTATTTGACGATCCATCAATTAAGAGTCATTTCGAGCTTCGAGCATGGGTCAAAGTGGGCAGAAAATGTGAATTCCATGAAACCTTACGATGCATTCTAGCTCAAGTGGATCCCACCACTTGCGGCCAAATGCTTACCCAAGAAGACGACGATGGCCATGAGAAATTACCTGGACTCTTGCAAGAGAGGTTGAAGGATAAGAAATGTCTTATTGTGTTGGATGATGTATGGAAATGGGATACACAATTAGTGGATAACTTGCCAGAAAAGAATGTCACAATCTTGCTTACAAGCCGGAAAAAATTTAAAGAATGTGAAATTGACTACCCACTACGCTTGCTGAATGAAGAAGAAAGTAAAAAATTACTTGGCGAGAAGGTGTTCGGTGAAGAGGGTTTCCCTCCTCATCTTGATAAACTAGGAGAGAAGATTGCCAAAAAATGTGAAGGTCTTCCACTTATGATAGTCACAGTTGCAGAGCTCCTATCTAAAGAAGAGACAACCACAAAAAATTGGACCGAGGTAGCTGAAAAACAACGTAATTCAGTATTTGTGGATGCATACGATCAAAAATAACTGAGGTACTTTTCCCAAGCTATGTCTACTTACCTCAAGATTTGAAGATGTTATTTCTCTATTTGGGAGCTCACCCTCCATATACTGATATTAAACTACACATCATTTTTAAAATGTTGAGATCTGAGGGGTTTCTTAAGCCCTTTGGTAATCGAATTCTGAATGATTTTATGGATATAAAATCTTTCTGTAATGTTTTATACAATGGCCTGACACACCTTGCATCCTGGTACCACCTCGTTCTATTCAATCTCAACTTTGATTCGTGGTTTTCAAAGGAAATGTTTCGTGTGCATTCTTGCTGGCAGCACTTTTGTAAGAAAGAAGCAACTAGGATTAAGTTTTTGCATGTTTTACAAAGCTATGATGATGATGTGAAAGATCAACGTCGGTTGTGTGCCCATTCCATCTCTTTATTTTCCTTCAAAGAAGTCTGTGAAAAAATAAAAAATGATTGTGCATCCAATGTACGTTCTCTCCTTTGTCTTGGTCCTAACCACCCATATGCGATGCCAATACATGCAATGGATTTCAAGTTGCTCAAGGTACTCGAAGCTGGAAGGGTCCGATTTTATGAATTCCCACTTGAAATTTTCAAACTAATTTGTCTAAAGTACCTTGGCCTAACCTGCAACAAAAAGATCCCAGTTTCTATATCCACCCTTTTTCACCTTCGATACTTGATTATTAATTATCATAGGAACATTAAAAAACGTGGAGCTTTGTCATGTATGCCGGTGGAAGTATGGGACATGCAAGAACTACAGCATATTGAGGTATGGGGAAAAGACCTACCAACCCCTGATTCTTCTTTTGCTGCATTTGACAGACTTTTCAGTCTTTTAGGTGTGAGTGAAAAGAGTTGCACAAGAGAAATTCTCAAGAGAATCCCAAATTTAATAAAATTAGTAATTGTGGTAGAATTGCAGCCTTATGATGAAGATGATGATAAAAACCCATTGAGTAACCTGGGTTATATATCAGAGGAACTCAAGTATTTGGAAGAGCTTACATATACTGTGATGTATCCTGATATGAAGCGTGTGTTTATGGTTCCCCTATCAATGTTCCCATCTAGTTTGATAATGCTATGTTTGAGTGGCTTAGGGTGTCCATGGAAGTATATGAATGACATTGGTTCAATGCTACCAAATCTTAGTTGCCTCAGGTTAGAACAATATGCCTTTCAAGGCCCCGAGTGGAGTATAGAATCAGGGAGTTTTATGAAACTTGAGACAGTTGTAATTGAGGACACCGATTTGGTGCGATTGATAGCTCAGCATGGAAGTCTCCCAAGGCTCAAACTCCTAAGCATACGCCATTGCTACAAATTACAACAATTCGATTGGACGCGTGATCCCTCAATGGTCACCACTACAATTGAGTTAGTTGAGTGCCATCCCTTAGCCATCGATTCTGCCATGCAATTAAGACCTGAATCTGTCTTTATGATTTGTTGGTGCTCTCCTTTTTGAATTCCAAGCTCGATCGACTCTCAACTTGGTTAACGGGTTAGACTTCCTACTGCCTTTAATTTGCACAAAACCACATTAATTGCATTGCAGATTTGTGTTTTAGGCTGTTGGCTGCTTTTGTTCTACTAGTTATTCTTTGAATAAAAGTTTGATCTCTAAAATGGGGGAGGTTTAAATCACGTAACATGTTTTGAATATTTATAATGCTCACATGTTATATTAATATACTACAGTAATGAGAGGGCAAAAGGTGTCAGACACCAAGGTATGGTTTAAATCAATTGTATTAGTAATAGCATGTTGTTTCTTAAATATAAGCATATTGATTTGTTGGATTTTGTTGAGGCTTATAAAATTACTGTTCTTGTGAGTTAATTTGCGTGAAAATACTAAAGACAATCAAAGCTTTATAAAAACTAGGAACAATTTGATAAATGAGTAGGAAAATATATTTGATTATGTTTTAATATGTTGGTTTGCATGTTGTAGAAAGCTCACTACAAGAGCAATGTACTCATGCGTCCACAATTATGTGTTTCACGTTTCCTTTTTTCATCCGTCTTCAATTAAGTGTCTCATTTGCTTTTTACTATTTTAGTCACTTCTAATTCACAAACTGGTTTTTTGTGTTACGTGTTTTCGATCAAATTCAATAGATAAAATGGAACTTATCTACATGAAAAGATGCTTCTGTGGTGTGTGGTGATTTTGGATAAGCTCGAGTGGGAGCGCATGGAGTAGTGAAGATTTGGCCAATCTGTGGGCCTAAGCTAAACAATGAAGGGATTTCCGGTTGTGATTGAGAGAAAGTTACTTACCGAAGAGCGCGCTACCTGCTCACATCTGCCGCGTGCGTGGTTACTGTTCTGCGGTTGGGAGGAAGTATTTAATAAGAAAATGTATCACAAACAAAGATATCTGAATTTTCAGTTTTTACTCCTTGGTATTATTTCCACTTAAAACTCTATAGCTTAGTTTAACAACTCTTATATTTCCATTTCTAGTTAATTG
Organism: Salvia hispanica; assembly: GCF_029641045.1. Lineage (NCBI taxonomy): Eukaryota > Viridiplantae > Streptophyta > Magnoliopsida > Lamiales > Lamiaceae > Salvia > Salvia hispanica. The sequence continues at coordinate 64,163,659 of NC_142693.1, forward strand.
CTACTTTTGCTTTTATGGTATTTATGATGTTCTGTTGACTCTGTATGGTGTGTGCATTTATGGGTATGCAAAGGAGAACCGATGACAATGCCAAACTAATCGTAGATGTCAAAGTTGGAGTAGGATAACATACAAAGTGTTTATCGCATTTGATTGCTTGATGATTTGCGTTCATTCCAGATAATTTACGTTCATGTTCTTCGACTTCATGGCTACCTTTCTTCAAGTTTTCTAGCTTTAGGAATGAAGAGCCTATGACCTCTGGTTCATTCTACTTATCAGGAGGTTGATCAACTTGAAAAAGAAGTTTTAAAGACTGAGGTAAGATTCTGCTAAGCTGTGCCTTGTTATACTTATTTAGGATTGTTGGTTGTTGGTACTGATCAAATGTGTGTACTAATCAATTCTGCCTATTTGTTGGCTTATTTGTATTGCAATTTACTTCCTATCTGCATGTCTGTTATGTTATACTACTTTTTTGCTTTTGTCCTCATAATAGTATAAAGCTCAAGAAATTTAAGTGGAATGTGATATAATGAGAGTTGATGCCAAAATCTAGAGTCTTTGCCTCATCTCAATGAACATCAACAAATAGAGAAAAAATGTGATCAACTGACAATACCCAATGATGGTACTGATGTTTGGGAAATCGATCCTCAACTTCTGAAATTCAATTCCAAAGCAGCTACATGATTATATTGTTAATTTATAAGTTTTATGAATGCCATTTTTTAAGCTCAGAGGCTTATGAAGTGAAAGAAGCATAATTTCTCATCTAATTGGAAAATGCTTAGTCTTCCTCAATATATTCGATCTCATCCTCTTCCTTTCAACTTGGTATATATTTTGCCATTTAGGTATAATATTCGACATATTGTGTATCTTGCGGAAAGTACAAAAATAGAGCTCTAGACATCTTATATACTCCCTTCATCCCAACTTAATTGTCACTATTGGAGTGAACACGGGTAGTAAAAAATGTAAAGAAAAGTTGGTTGAAAAAATTAGTGGAATGTGAAACCCATTTTTTTATATTAGTATTAGTATTATAATAAAATGTGAGTAGTGTGAGTTAGTGGAATGTGAGACCTATTTATCATTTATGGTAAAAGTGAAGTGTTACAATTAAGTTGGGACGGAGGGAGTATGTCTTTTAATTAATTAATCTGTGTACAACAATAAAAAATTGCAAAAAACACAAAAGTATGTATTTTGGAAGGCACATATGTGAGAACTAATTGGCGATGGCCTAAGTCTAAAAAGCCCAATACCTACTAACCCGCGGGCCCCATAGGGTTTGACCCTCCCTCCAAAGCTGGTCTCTCGGTCTCTAATAAACGTTGTGATATTTTGTACTCTAGAGAATAAAGCTAAGACAAAAATAAAATAGAGATGAATGTATTTTTTTAATAATAGATGATTTTGGTTAGGGCAAAAGAAAGTGGGTTAGTTTCGTTGGGACATAGGGGTATATTTTAGTTCATATTTAATAGTTTATCAAAAAATTAACGTTCAACTGTGTTTTAAAGTCCAAAATTGGTCCTATCATTTGCATAAAAATACTATTTGGTCCTATACATTTTAAGTGTATTAACTTTTCATTCTAGACAATATGTTTGGTTCATATTTCATTCATCAATCAGGTAAAAACACCATTAACTATTAGTAATTTTTTACACATAATGTATGTTTAACACATGGTATTGTATGTCTCAACAGTATCTAGTCTGCAACATGAAAATGTGGTTAACCCAATTGGTTATTGTTTGAATGGTGGCCGGCAGTTGTTGGTGTATGGGTTTTCCGCACGAAGGTCCCTACATGATATTCTTCGTGGTTTGTTATTTTTTTAAAAAAAATTATTATCTGGTGAAATAGTATTCAAAACAACGAGTTTGAAGACAAATCCTTTCTTGCATGGGGTTTCCATAACATGCATTTTTCTAGCTTCCTCAAGTGTAGTACTTATATATATACACGTAACATGTTTACTCTATCGACTAGGAGAAGGAGATATGGATGGCTTATCTTGGAACCAAAGAATCAATATTGCTGTTGGGATTGCAAGAATTATGCTACATTCATGAAAAACATTTGATTCATCGTGACTTAAGATCCAGCAATGTTTTTCTTTTTGACGATGAAACTGCAAAGATAACTTGGGTTGAGTATCATCCTATTGTCAAGAGTTGTTATGATGCTCCAGAGTAGGTTTATTTCTGTAGTTTTATTTAATGATGAGTTTGAATTTGTAGTAATAGGTGCTATTTTGAATTGTAGATGGCCTCAGTGCACTCAAAAAAGTAATGTTTTTAGCTTTGGTGTGATTCTCCTTGAGCTCTTGACAATTGATCCCAAAAGGCATCCGATGAGCCACATTCATACATGGGTATGCAGCAACTTGTCTATCAACGTGTCTTTGTTTCATGTTTATGTGTTTGATAACTTTGAAAGTAATATGATACCATGCATTACCACAGCTCTGTTCAGGCAAGGTACACGAGGTTGTGGTTGCTAGATTAAAAGGAGACTGCCCTCCAAAGGAAGTTGAAAAGGTAGATTGATAACTAGTTTGGCTAATAGATAAGTCTCTTGAATTTGATTTCATGATTATGATGATGAGATGATGATGATCTATTTAAAACAGACGAGTCGAGTTGCTGCACTGTGCCTTCTATTTGAACAAGATCATCGTGTGGACATGCACATAGTTGTAAAAGCTCTCATGAAGTTCCTTCCCGAAACCAAATCACAACACTCTCAGAGTTGAAAGTAGTTGTGGTATGCATGAAAGCAAGGGAGATGAAGAAAGATGGAAGCCAAAATGAAAGAGATAACTTCATACATGCTTGTGTAAAATTTGTATATTATTTCATTTCATTGGATTTAATTATTTGAAATCTTTTCAAATTTGTTTGTTATTTGTCGTTTCTTGCGTAGGCTGAAATGTTAGTATTTTGGTGTTAGTTATGAAGGCTGAAATGTTGTTGTTTGTTAGTGTCGAAATCTTACAATTTTATGTGTTATTATATGATGAAAATAAATTGTATTTAATGCAAACAGTTTTTTTATGCGATCTGTGGAAATCGTCCATGCAATCCATTAATTTTATTGCTTACTAATATTGCTATGTGCATTAACATGCCACGTGGAAGACAGACATGACAGCATGTGATCGAAAGAATATTAGTATTTTAATTTTAGTTATTTTTTAAATACATCTCATTATACATGTATTCGTTATTATATTCAAAATTAGATTTGAGAAAAAAAAAAAAGAAAAGTATTAATAGAAACAGATTGCAATATATAAGGTGAAAGTTTTGCTAAATTTGATTTGCCCAATCTTAAACCCATACGGTGTGCTAAAATATGGAAGAGAAAGTTCACTGAAGCCATTAAGAAAGAGAGGAGAAACGAAGAGAAGAAAAAGGGGACAGAGGTGGAGTAAAGAAGATTATTACATGGATTCTTTTTTATTATTTTTTAGTTATTTAAATCAAAATTACAATTTCCACATAAACTTTAATTTGCAAACTAAGTTTTAATTTGGAGAAAAACTAGAAAACTTTAAAGTTTATGTATTTGTATTCATAAAATAAAGTTTGGGGAAATATCATAAAACTATGAAAGTTCATGTATTTACATTGCAAATAACCCTTTAAGAAATAATTAAAATATTCAATTATATTTCTTTTTTCTTACTTTATTCCTATCTTACTTTATTCATTTTTTCTATTTTAAAACATCCAATAATCTTTTTGTAACACCCCAACTTTTCCTATCTTTTTAGTTGAACTCGAAAGGACGTCAAATGGGTAGCCGAAAAGTTTTATTTTAACTTCATTTCTTTTCACCGATTAAAAGAGTACTGAACGCTTAAGATCGATAAAGAGTAATCATAATATCTGTTTAGTTTTAGCATAACACTAAAGTCTTGACTGTCAAAATTTGTGAAAGGAATTTAAATCTAAGAAATAAAGCATAATGTAAATAAAAAGATTTATTTCTAAAATCATAGTGGGCTTAACATAAAGCCAACGTGGGCTCAATTAAAAGAAGGTACTTCAGTTTGGAGCCCACTATTGAAAAACCCAAATAACTAAAATATTTCTTGGAGCCAAAGTATCCAACGCCAATCTCTCTTTACAAATCAGCCATTGCGCTCCATCTCCTGCTTGATTACACTCCACTTCCTGCTCCGATTCTGCCTCATGATATCCACGGTATACTCATTCCCATCATTCACAAACAGCAAATTTAGAGAGAAAGCCGAGAGGGAAAGCTAAAACCACTATTCATTGGACCCTACGAAATTCTTGAGGAAATGGGCCCAGTGGCACATCGGTTAGCATTGCCACCAAGCTTTGGAAACGTGCACAATGTGTTCCACGTCTCTCAGCTTTGAAAGTATGTATTCGACCCGAAACACGTAATTCGCCATGAGGAGATAACCCTGAAACCAGACTTAAGCTACGAAGAGAAACCAAAAACGATCCTAGATCGAAAGGTGCAACAACTAAGAAATAAATCAATTTCAACATTAAAGGTTTTGTGGGGCCACCACGGACAAGAGGAGGCAACCTAGGAATTAAAGAGAAAATGAGGGAGCAATACCCCGAACTATTTGTCTAGAAAGACTACCAAATTTCGGGACGAAATTTATTTTAAGGGGGGTAGAATGTGACAACCAAGGCTACTATCTTCTATTGTTGGTATTAATAATAGCTTAACTATAAATGTTTGTGAATTAGTGTTTATTTTAATAATAGCAGATCGCCTCCTTGATGTTAAAAGAATTAATATTTGAGATCTTAGTAGAGACGTGCAATAGACGTTGTGGGGTTACCATGAGTAAACTAAAATACAATAATAAATTATAGTACTCCCTCTATCCCACTAGAAATGAAACGTTTTCCTTTTTGGGTTGTCCCATTAAAAATGAAACGTTTCTTAAAATAGAAATAACTTTATCTCTACTTTTCTCTCTCTCTTACTTTACTCTCTCTTCTTTAACTTACAAAACAACACTACATAAAATCATGTGCCAAAAAACAAATGTTTCATATTTATTGGGACGGAGGGAGTATAAAATTTCTAATAATGAGAATAACATATTAATAAACTAATCAAAATCAATGATAAATATGCGTAATCTATTTGGGCGGCTAAGGATGTGTACATATATTTTTCTTACGCCTGAAGTTTGATGAGAGACAAATCTGTCAGAGAGCATTTAATGAGCATTTAATGAGTCTGCCAATAATCGATGTCCCCTAATCCTTCTAAGCTTTCTCTAACCTCTCCAACCATAGGATAAAAGTTTTTCACCTGACAGAAGGATAATTGTCTAAGGGAATAACATGAACTTTGTCAGTAACATTTAATGCTCCACCCCTTTTATAGCACCACTTGCAAGATTAGGAGGTATATAAAATACCAACTTTTATGACTCAACACTCATCACTTTCAACAAAATCTCACCAACACATATACACCTACAAGCAAGAAGAAGAAAAGTGATAGAATATACACTGTCTTTTGAAAAAGGTAACAGCAGAAGCCCTTTTGTGTTTCCCTTAATTATTTCATCACACATAAGCATATAGTGATAGAATTTAACAAAAAGAAAATACAGTCTCCATAGTTCAGAAGCATAAAGTGATGAGATCTTAAACTTTAGAGCCTTTACAAAAAAATCTAAAACTAGGTACTCCCTCCGTCCACGAATAAGAGTCCCGTTTTTTCATTTTGGTCCGTCCACGAATAAGAGTCCCGGTTCATAATTACTATAAATGGTAAAGAGACCCCACATTCCACTAACTCATTCTACTCACATATCATTTAAAACTAATATATACAAGTGGGACTCCTATTCCACTAACTTTCTTCCACCCACTTTTTTTAACATTTCTTAAAACCCGCGCCATTTAGAAATGAGACTCTTAATCGTGGACGAAGGGAGTATATGTCTACGGGATGCCAATCTGCCGGAAATGGCTTCTCGGCAAACCGAAGACAACAAGAGCAGCCACAAATCCTCATAATTGGAGACGTACGAGTCCTCAATCTACATAAAATAATAAGATGAATATTACAATAATTAAATCTAAGGGTATAAATCTTATAGAAAATCAAAGTGAGAGCATAAACTAATGAGTATCGTAGCCTTACTTAATGGAAGTCGGTAAACTGGTGTGGTGGTGGTTGCCAGTTGACCGGAGACAGCTGGACCGCTGAGGGAGAGAAGGACGGCGAAGCCGCCGCCTATGCATGCACAGTGGCGGCGGCGGCAGACCAGAGAGAGGAAGAGGAGGAGGAGGCTAGGAGCTGCTCTTGGTGGGTAGATAGGGTTGTGATGAGGAAGATGAGGATTGGATATATACACATGTGGATCTACTAATTGATTTTGGGCTACTAATTTATTTTCCACTTGGGCCGATTTAGTAAGAGATTTAAGTGAGAGCCCAACCTATTAATTAATGGTTGTAGTAAATTAAGTAGAGGCCCATTACCAATTGTTTTAGTAATCTAAGCTAGGATTAAATGAGGAATGCTAGTCGTTTACGAACATAAGAATTTTCTATGGAAAAAAATAAAATAAAAATTGATTAATACTAAGAAAAACATTAGCCTATGTTTTAATTAAGATTCCATAGATTTTATTTTATGAATAATTACAGTTCAATCTTCTAGTCTAGTTGAGTTTTAAATAAATTAAATCTTCAGATTAAATTTTAAGAATATAATGTTGTAATCCAAAACCATTAAATAAAATAATATGATTTTATATGCATTATTTAACTACTATAACCTTGAAGCTAAGTATAGTCCGATCTTTTCTTTTCTCAAAAAAGGAAGGACTTAACACCGTGAAGCGAGGATTTAATAGCTAGAAACCTCGGAAGTCATACAAGGTGAACTTTCTTATCCTACATACTAATGTGGATAAAAATAAAATTATTTTCAAATGATAGTTGCGAAAACTCGAACTCATGTTCGTTGTTCATTTTCAAATGATGTTGTCTTGCCATAAATGTTTTATGTGTGATGCCTATCTGTTTGGCTAAGGCCAAGGAAGTGAGTTGTGAATCGAATTCGTGTCCTGGTGAGGGTGGTGTCCCTACCCGGACTAGTGTACATAAAAGACCTATGGCCAAAGGGCAGGTCTGGTGACCGTGGAAGGTGGCCACCTCCCCGGCTGGAGAAAGATGTAGGTGGTCGTGGAGAGCACCATCTCCACGGCACTTGGTGTTCAGATATGGCAAAAGTACAAAAAGAACTTAGACTGATCAGTCGAACTTTAGCTCACAAAGAACTTAGTAAGCTCGGGCCTTTTAAGAGAAAACTCTCGAGTGTTACTGTGATGGCATGACAACATTTTCAATTTTATGTATGTATATTTCGGCAATGTGTTCACTGAGTATTTTATACTCAGCCCTGTATATATTTCTAAATGTGCAGGTTGAGCAGTGACAGTGGAGAATGCTGAGCAGAGTTATGATTTTCCTTTTATTTTAAGTAAAGGCTCTCGGCGGTGCATGTCCCCATACATGTGACCGTGTTCATTCCGCTGCGTATTAAGATTCTAGTTAATCTCGATTGTTCTTATGTACTCTGACAATTATTTGTTGAAGAGTAAGATTTCCATTCAAGTTCTGGTGATTAAAAGTTTATTTGAAATTGTCTCCCCTTTATTTCTGAATGAGTATTGAGTCACTATTTATCCCCTTTCTATTCCCTTCTTATTTCCCATCCCTAGTCATGGTTTCCCGGCTTTGCTATCCTTAGCAAAGTGCGGTCGTGACATTTTTTTTCTCCTTCAATTTTTTTAAAATAAGTCTGCATAACATTATGATGTTAGAAATTTGGGCTTCCACATGACTAATTTAATGTGTATGACTATCTTTCAGTTGACCAATTAAAGTGATCCAATAAAGATTAAGGTTTGGGCTAAAGTGTATTTATTTGTTATGGAAATAAGTGTAGATACCATAAAGTGATTTTCTATTTGATGAGGGACCGAATAGAAAATAAAGGGGTTTATATTTAATATAAATATAAGCTAGGGTTATGGTCGATATCTCTGTATTCTCTCGGCAGACTATTGCAAAGAATGTCTCTGATCGTCTGGAAGATCCATAGCCGCTGCAAAGCAATTCCGCCGTTCAATTTGTCATAGATCAAGGTACGCTTCCGCTCTACAGTTTATCTCCTTTTCCGTCGTTCTCGGTTAATCATCATAGAGAGCTTTATGTAATTGTTCATTCAATTCTTACAACAAGTGGTATTAGAGCCACTCTATTGATGATTCTCTGAGAATTGGGAAAAGGAAATTAGGTTTATTTTTTCTGCTCGTAATCTGGAATTCAAGAATTTAAGTTCTTGATTTTATAACTTGTGAAGAATTTCCAATTCCTAAAATAAAGTGTGAATTTATTATTATGCGTGAATATTTCATGAATATTTGGTACATGATTTTGTGTTTATTTGTGTCAATATGTATCTTTCATGAATTTTGATTTCGGTGATTTCAGAGCTTTGGTCTTGATAAGGAAATTCTTTATGAATATATGGTATTATATTGTTTACCGAAATAATTGTTTGGGTGAATTGAGAATAAGCCTTCACGCATGTCGAGACGTTAATTTCTTTTGTTGATGGATTGCGTTTTTTATTTCGGTTTATGTCTACGGTCATTTTCTTTATGAATTGGGAATGATTCAAGCATGATTGTTTTATGGAACTGGTAATTACGATGTGAATTGTGATTATGCACAATTTTGAATATTGCTTGATGGATTGAAAATTCCTTTCCTGCTTATCTGGTGTTCTATCTTATGTTATCTTATGGTTTTACATGGCGTATCAAAAGCAAGAACTACAAAATTCATGATTATATGTTTTCATTAATTCAGTTTCGGTAAAGAATTTTGCAAAGAATTAACCGTAAAGAATTTTGCAAAATGTATATTCTTGTTTGGCGATTAAGGTTTTCACGTTTGCATGTTTGGAGAATCCATAAAGTTTAGGATTTGTATTTTATGGATTTGTTTGGTTGTTTAGATGTTGCTTTTGGTTGTTTATGTGTGATGGTTTCGTTCTGGGAACATCAAAATTCAGATATTTTGTTGATTTTAGTGAAAATCGGATTTGGAAAAATTATATGGAATCCCATTAGGAGTCAGCAATTTACGATTTGCTGGTGAGTTATAGGGCTGGCCGTCAGGTTTTAGCGACTTGCTGAGTTCGCAAGGTATGCGAACCCAGTGACTCATTGGCTAGCCACTATATTCCAGACAGTTGACAACGACTTGCTTGCAAGCGTTTGTATTCGGTTTTTAAAAATTTCAAATTCAATAATCTTGGTGCATCTCATGTTCCTTTATAGATGTGTGTATTTTAATGCGGATATTAGTCGGCCCACAGGAAGATTAATATTTGGCATGAGATACACATATACCTTTAGTGATAAATACGTGACAATTATTCACTTTTCGTGTAAGTAATGTATGATGCCCATAGGTGGACATTGCTTAACATGATCTTATTGTCAGTGTTTGATCATTATAAAGAGAATATCACTTACAAATTCACATTACTGTCAAATGACTTATTGTGAATGCTGTGCTCGGTACCTCGATATGGTTTACTAATATTCAAATAGATTAGTCAAAATAAGACGTTGCAACAGTAACCTCTCTTGTCTAGACTTCTTTACTGCGAATGTTAGGACGGTAAGTGTGTGTGTATTTTAATGCGGATATTAGTCGGCCCACAGGAAGATTAATATTTGGCACGAGATACACACATACCTGTGGTGATAAATACGTGATGATTATCCAGTTTTTCTGTGAGTAAATGTGATGCCCACAGGTGGACATTACTTGACATGATCTTATTGTCAGTGTTTGATTACTACAAAAGGTTACCACTTGCAAGTTCATATTACTGTCCACAGACTTGATTTGAATGTTGTGCTGGTACCTCGATATGCTACCATTTTATTTGAATTTTATGATGTGAGCATGACAATTAATTTGGTTTTGTTCTCTATTCAATTGTGATGTCTGCTTCTGCAGTTTCTTCCAACATGAACAATATGTTAGTGTTGAATGGGTCAAATTTTAAGGATTGCAAAGATTATATTTGGATTGCTCTGGGTTGCATGGATCTAGATTACGCGCTAAGGATTGAGCAACCTACTTCTCCTACGGACTATAGTGCTTCTTATCAAAGGAGAAACTATGAGAAGTGGGAATACTCTAATCGTGTAAGTCTACTGATCATAAGGTGTAGCATCCCAGAAGCCTTTCGAGGCACTGCATCAAAGTATATCACTATGGCCAGTGAATACCTTGCCAAAATTAAGGAACGTTTTGCGAAAAACGATAAGGTTGAGACAAGCATGCTTGATCTCAATAAAGTATATATGGGCAAGGGCAACATAAGGGAGCACATTATGAAAATATCTCACGTTGCTTCACTTAAGCTTGAATTCTAAAGACTTGTTTGCGCATTTGGTGTTGCACATCTGGTCAGTATCTCAAGAAATAAAGTAAAGGGCATTAAGAAAAAATGTATTGAGAATGCTGCTATGGATAAGGGTTTATCACAAAAGAAACAACTATCATGTTGTTTCTTTTGTGGTAAACATGGATATAAAAAGAAGAATTGTAAATATCACGCATGACGTGCAAAGGAAGTTACAATTCTTGTTTTGGTCAGTTCTAAAGTTAATTTGGATTTAGTCCCTAATGATATTTAGTGGGTAGATTCTGGTGCTACTACTCATATAAGGTTATCAGTGCAAGGCTGTTTGAGCTACCGAAAGTCAATTGATGGTGAAAGATACATCTAGTTGGAACATGACAAATCGGTGGAAGTAGAGACTATTGAGAATTATAGATTGTTATTAAAGACTGGAATTATTTTGTCTTTGAAGGATACTTTATTGTAATGTCTTTTAGACAAAATTTGGTTCTATTTCTGCTTGGACAAATTTGGTTTCTCTTGTTCATTCAGAAATAGTAAAGTTCTTCCTTCAAATAATTCTAGTATTGTGGGCACTGTTTCCTTAAGTGCATATAACAATCTTTATATGCTCAATTATGTTACTTCATATTCAGAAGCTTACATGTTGAATCAAAAGGGACTAAGCAAATTAAATAATTAGAATTTGGTTAATTTATTACACAAGTGTTTTGGTTATATCTCAAAATAAAGGATTGTGAGACTTGTGTCATATGTTGTATTGAATACACTTATCTTTTCAGAACGTGATTTGTGTGTTTAATGTATCGAAGGAAAGCATACCAAACTTAAGAAATTAGGTGCCAATAGAGCTATACATTTTAGAATTGATATATACGGACATTTGTGGTTCATTCACTTCGGTTTCTTGGAATGATCAATAATATTTTATATCATTCACAAATGAATATTCTTGTTTTGGGCACCTACATTTAATCTATTAAAAGTCTGAGGCTTTAGACAAGTTCAAAATATTCAGGGCTGATGTTGAGCTCCAACTCAACAAAGGCATTAAGAAAGTCAAATCTGACCGTGGTGGCGAAACTACGACAGAAATGACTGCTCAGGTGAACAATGTCAAAGACATTTTGCCTTCTATTTGGAAGAGTGTGGGATCGTCCTTTTGTACACCATGTCGGGATCGCCTAGCATGAGTGATGTAGCTAAAAGACGAAATAAAACTCTTAAAGATATGTGAAGGAATATGATTTATCATTCTTCCTTGTCGCATTCGCTTTAGGGAGAGGCATTAAAGACTGTAGCATACATTCTCACTTTGGTCTTCCAGAAAAATTTAGGGGTTTTTAAATTTGAGTATAGTACTATTTTGGTCCTTTACATATGGCCGATTTTTTATTTTGGTCCAGAACATTTACTTTTCAAAAAGTAAGTCCGAAACAAATGAAAAATGATATCGTTTGCATCCTTTTTTGACGGCACCGTCAATTCTCGACGGTCAACCGTCAATTAGCGAAAATTTGACCCGATTAGACTTAATCTCAGATTGTTAGTTGGTTAATATTATGTTAACTATTTTGCTAATAATTCAAATTTTTTAATATTTTTAAATATGAATAATCAAACAACATTTTTCACTAAGTATGGAGTTGGAAAATCAAACGACACTCTCTCTCTTTTCTTTCATCTCTCTCGTCACTCTCTAAGATCTTAGAACCCTAGTTTTGAATTCCGACGAAGAAGCCCGATTCCGACCGATTCCAATCGATTATTGTTGGTTGCCATGAGTTGGAAGTCGCCGTACCCAAACCACCGTTACACCGAAGGTCTCACCGACGTGAAAAAATCATATGCGAGGAAGAGGAAGAAGACTGAAACGAGCGATTCGCGTCCGCCTGACACCGAACAAGGACCGTCGGCTGCATCGGGATTTGTGGGTTCTAACCCTAGCTCCGACGCGGATGTCCATTCTTCTCCGAAAATGAACCCTACTTCTTCAGTCGGTGACCGTCGAGCTTCTCCAGAAAGCGACCCCGATTTTGAAAGGACGAAGAAGGCTCGGTACCCCCGTCATTTTCACCAGAAGCCGCCGCTCCATCTACTTCGCCGTTCTGAACGGAGAAGACCTTTGCCTCAAATTCCAGAACGTTCTCCTTCGCCTCAAATTCCAGTTGCTCCTCCTCCGCCTGAAAATCCAGTTCCTGAATTTCATTCAGAAGGTAATGTTGTTTGAAATTTGTTTAAAATTTGATTGAAAATCGATTGATTGCATGTTTGCTTACTAGGGTTTGCATTTATTGGTTGTGGTGTATTTAATATGGTGTTGTCTTTATTATGTGGTCCCATTTAGTATGATTTGAGTATATGCCAATGATTTTGAGAATTTTTAGGGTTTGGTGTTATGCGGAAAAGGGTTTATTTGTCTGCATACAATTTTGACTTGTGAAAGGGTGTTATGTGGACTGGGTGTTGGGGACCATTTTTCTTGTCTGTAAATGTGTAGGACTAAGCTGATATGTAGAGCATATATATGGGACCAATATGTTATCTTATATTGTTTAGCTATGATGACTGATATGATTATACATGTACTCATGTAGATGGGACCTTCGTTACAAGATTGCACTACAATGGTGTCCTTGAGGAAGGGTTTGGGAAGAACTATGTGTGCTGAACTTCAATATGTTCACAACTGTGATCCAGACAAATGGTCGAAGCTTGAGGTTGATGATGTGTTGGAGAAACTGGGGATTGATGTGACTGGGTTAGAGTACTTCTATCGGATTCCTGGGATGAACTTCGAAGATGGAATGGTGCGGCTTTTTGACAACAAGTCTGCAATAGACATGGCAGAGTTAGGGGTCAGGGCTGGGGTGATTGATGTATATGTCATTCACCCCGGGGGTGTCGGTGAGGTGTTAACGGGCTCACACCCTGTTAGTCAATTAACACAGGAGAAAATTCAAAGTCCAGTTAGAGTTAGAGAGCGTATAGATGGTTTAACAGCAAGTGAAGACGATCAGAGCGAAGAGGAAGGTAATGCTAAGGGGTATGGTATTGGTGCTGATGGGGGGTCTGGTGATGGTGATGATGGGGGGTCTGGTGATGGTGATGATGAGGGTGATGATGAGGGAATTGATGATGGTGAGGATGAGAGAGCTGGTGAGGGTGAGGGTGATGATGGGGGGTCTGGTGATGGTGATGATGAGGGGTCTGGTGATGGTGATGATGAGGGTGATGATGAGGGAATTGATGATGGTGAGGATGAGAGAGCTGGTGAGGGTGAGGGTGAGGGAGCTGGTGGAGATGATTGGTTAGTACAGAGTTCAGACAGTGAGTATGAGGTGGAGAGTGAGAAAGAATCTGAGAAAGAGAGTCTCGTGGCTGTGAAAGGCAAGGGGAATGGATCTGGAAAAGGGAAAGAAAAGGCTGGAAAGGGGAAGGGAAAGACTGAGGCTGTGAGAAAGGGAAAAGGGAAAGTTAATAATGTTGTGAAGGAAAAAAGAAAGGGAAAGGGGACCTGCAATGAGAAAGGAAAGAAAAAAGGAAAGGTTGATTCTGATGATGACAATGCGGGGTAACCTACATTTGTGGACAGCGACTATGATCTAAGTGATAAGGAAGAGGACAACATAATGACTTCTCAAGTTGAGGGATGGAAGAATGTTGTGAATTCCATGAGAGTTCTTGGTGATTTATATGATGGTGGGGAAAGTGACATTCTTCGGAGTGATTCACCTAGCTCGGACACTAGTGAGGCTGACTTGGCGGGCGAGGGTGACTGTGATGTCGTTCAAAATATGAGCCGAAGATATAAGCCTACCAAGGACCGAAATGATCCAAGGTTGGAAGTGGGGTTGCGGTTCAATACCAAGGCTGATTTTACAGACCTTATACGTCATCAAGGTGTCCAGTTGGGTAAGAAGTTGAGGCTCAAGAAGAATGACAACATTCGTTGTATTGCATACTGCAAGGGGTTGCTGCGAAGTAAGAAGGTTAAAGTAGGTTGTCCATGGACGGTTTCCTTGTATTATAGGAGTGAACTTGGCTGTTGGCAGATTGGAGCTCTGCGTGACATACACAAGTGTGGGGGTGCTTCTTACAACCACGGTTGTGCTAATGCCAAGTATTTGGCACGACTATTCAAGGAAGATATGAGGTTATTTCCTGGGATGGGATGACAGTTGGGCAATTTGTGGAGAAGGTGCATGTGGAGTTGAAGATAACAATTTCGGTGGGAAAGGCGAAGCGTGCAATGGCACGTGCGAGGAAACTGATCGAGGGTGATACAATCAAGCAGTACAAGAGGCTGCATGATTATAGGGAAGAGATTTTGAGGACAAATCCAGGGAGTACCGTTGTCCTAGCAACTAGGCGCCTATCGGATGGAACTGACAAGTTCAATGGAATCTACATAGCTTATGAAGCTTGTAAGACTTCCTTCAAGCAGCATTGCAGGCGTATGATAGGATCGGATGGTTGCCATCTAAAAGGACAAGGGAAGGGCATACTCCTCACTGCCATTGGATTAGACCCGAATGATTAGATCTTTCTCGTCGCCTACAGTGTTGTAGCCATTGAGAATACGGATACTTGGAGTTGGTTTTTAAGTTTGTTGGTTAAGGATCTGGACATCAAGGATTCGAGCAAGTGGACATTCATCTCCGATAGACAAAAGGTACACAATTACATTGTAAATTAGTCAGTTAACTATTAGCTAATCTTCTTTCTTCGTCATGGGCAGGGCCTTATCAATGTTGTCCGAAGTTGCTGCCATAATGCCGAACACCGCTTCTGTGTGTGGCATATGCACAACAACTTCAAGAAGGTGTTCCCATCTCCAACGCTAAAAGACAAGATTTGGGAAGCAGCCCGTTCAACAAATGCATACGCCTTCGAGAAGGTGATGGAGGAGGTGAAACAACTGAACACCGCTGCACACACGTGGCTTACCGTGCACACTGCCAAGGAGAGCTGGAGTCGAGCTTTCTTTGGTTTTGAGGCCCATTGTGACATTCTAGTCAACAACATTTCAGAATGTTATAACAAAGTCCTATTGTTTGCGCGGGACAAGCCCTTGTATGGCATGCTGGAATGTATCCGAATGTATTTGATGGACAGGTTCACCACCCGACGGAAGATGGCTGCAAAGTTGGAGGATTGTATCGGACCCAAGATAAGGAAGAAGCTTGAGAAGCTAAAGGAAAAGGTTGGAGATTGTATGGTGAGAGAGGCTGGTGAATGGGTGTATCAGGTGAACACCAAATTCAATGAGCAGTTCGTGGTGGATATACGGGATCGGAGTTGTAGCTGTAGGCGTTGGATGTTGACCGGGTTACCGTGCCCACATGCGATTGCTGCTATTCAGATGACTGGGGAGGATGTGGACTCCTTTGTAGCTCAATGCTACTCAACGGAGACGTTGCAATTGGTATACGCGCCCATCATCTACCCGGTACACGGACCAGATATGTGGCCAAGGACTCCTCATCCCGATATCGTTCCACCAGACCTTACTCGATTGCCCGGACGTCCGAAGGGAGCAAGGCAAAAAACGGCTGAAGAACTGGCTGCAAGAAGCAAGGTCAAAGCAAAGGCAGCAAGGATAACCCATCAAGTTGTCACGGTCCGAGATGGAGAGGATGGACGCCAGAAAATGTCGAGGAAGGGGCTTATGCCGGAGTACAAGTGTCGGCTTTGTGGTGAAAAAGGACACAACAAAAGGAGATGTCCCCAAAGCATTCAGTTGGGAAAATCGAAAGGTATAACTTTTTTTTGGAACTATTTTCATTCAAATAATCAATAATCAATGACACTTCTTTTCTAAACTATTTGTAGGGTCAACGGTTAGGAGGGAGCGTAATCGTGATAAAGAACAGCAGGCTTGTACATTGTGCCACCAACCCGGCCACAATAGGGCAAGTTGTTCAAGTGCGGTTGCGGATATGTTTGCAGAACCCGGCTCCTCATATACTACTGCCTCTGTTCCCGCGAAGAAGAAACCACCCAACAAGAAGAAGGGTGTTTGATGTTGGCATTTGACTTTAAAAATCGTGTCATGTTGTGTAACAAATACAATGAATATTTGGTGTTGATGGTTTTGTGGGGTTTGATGGTTTTTGGGGTTTTGATGGTGTTAAGGTTTGATAGTGTTGATGTTGGCATTATGACAATATTTTTTTGTGGATGTAACATGTAATTGTGGCTGTTTTTGAGCATGTATCAGGTGTAAATGGCTTATGACATAATCAGGTTCAGGTGTATTTTGTTATCCATTTATTGGTTCAATTTGATGTCGATTTATTGACATAGTCGACGAAGAAACAATCACATAGAGGCTTTGGTGTGCTTAAATGTTCAGGACCAAATGGAAGTAAAAAATTTATATGAAGGACTACTTTGACTTATACTTTACGACTCTCCAATTAGGGCTTTCTGGCGATTTAGAACATCACTGCAGAATTCAAATTCGAGCAACACAACAACAAATTCAAACCTACTTCGACATTCAAAAAGGATTCACAAATACTACATCAAATTACTTGAATATACATATAAGTGTTGCAACAACAACAAAACAAAGAACAACAAAGCTCAAAATATTGATTAATTTCTGGATTTTTTTCGTAATTACGGTCAAATTCAAACCCAGTTCCTCAAAATCGGCACCACCGACCGAGGATGACGAAGAAGAGGCCTGATTTGGCCCGATTTGGCTCGTAATTTCGACATTACGATTCGGCTCACACCACTTGAAGAAACCGCATTCCTTCGTCTCACATGTGAAGTAAAGCTTCCCCCTCGACGGTTTGCCTTGTCCGATGACAATACGGAGCGCCGCCATCTTCTTACAATAGCAGAAAGGGTAGCTAAATCGGAAGTCTCCGAAGTCAAGGACGCGGTCGCGGTCGACGGAGACGACGTTCTGGCTACACGACGAACGACCCATGTTCGAAGGTGTTTAGTTGTTGCAGAGATGGAGAAAAAGAATTAGGGTTCTTGGGGAGGAAGAAGAAGAATGAGCGAGAGAAAAAGGGGGGAGAAATTTGAATGAAATGAATGTTTTAATTATAGCTGCAGAGATTTGTTTATTATAGTATTTTCATTGTTTTAATTTAGGGTTTAAAAATGTAAAAGCGGAAAATAGAAAAAAAAATAGTATTAAATTAGCTACAGTAATTAAAATAAGCTAATCGGGTCAAATTTTCGCTAATTGACGGTTGACCGTCGAGAATTGACGGTGCCGTCAAAAAAGGATGCAAACGATATCATTTTTCATTTGTTTCGGACTTACTTTTTGAAAAGTGAATGTTATGGACCAAAATCAAAAATCGGCCATATGTAAAGGACCAAAAGGGGATTATACTCTTTAAATTTTATGATCCCACAAAAGGAACTATTTTTTTTTTTTTTTTGTTTGGACGAGAAATATAGTATTCCTTGAGGATGTTGAGTTTGGGGGGAAGAATGTGTTAAGGAACATTACTTTTGAGGAGGAGTCTGTATAGACACCTACTACTGCTTCTGACATTGATCATGTACCAATTACTATCATTGAAAAAGAAGCATATTAAGAACCTCAAGATGATATTGTTGTAAACATTCAATCTCATGCGGATGATATCATTTAAAGTCAATCTCAACAACCTCAATTAAGACTCTCATCAATGGTACCACAAATTTTATGAAGTAGTTCTTTCATTTGGATTTAGAAAGAATGCTATTGATGGTTGTGTGTATCACAAGTTCAGTGGGAGCAAATGCATCTTCTTTTGTATTTGGAATCGAAAGAAATAATTTTCGATAATGATATGTTGCACTAACACCAAGAATTTTCCCTCGAATAAATTTGAGATGAAAGATCTTGGGGAAGCCTCTTTTGTATTTGGAATCGAAAGAAATAATTTTCGATTGTCACGGAAGGGATATAGTGAAAAGGTGCCTAAAGTATTTGAGATGCATAATTGCAAGTAAAGAAATACCCCTATGACTAAAGGAGACAAACCTAGTCTCATTCAGTGCCCTAAGATAAATCTTGAGATTTAGAAAATGCAGAAGGTTCCATATACTTCGGTGATTGGGAGCCTAATGTGTGCTCAAGTGTGTATTAGACTCAATTTATTTTTAATTGTTTATAGGTTGGGCAGATATCTCAATAACCCGATATGGATCATTAGGAAGCAGTAAAACGGGTTATGAGATATTTATAGAGAACTAAGCATTACATGCTCGCATACAGAAAATCGGATCATTTGGAGAGATCTTTAGGCATTTTGATTCTGATTTTGTTAGACGCCAATACAGTAAAGGATCCATTTTAGGTTACGTGTGTATATTGGCTGTAGAGCCATTTCGTGGAGAAGTGCTGAGCAAACACTTGTAGCTACTTCTGCCATGACAACGGAATTCGTAACTTGTTTTGGGGCATCTAGTTAATGAATATAACTGTGAAATTTTGTCACTAGGCTGCATATTGTAAGGTATTGAAAGACCACTTAAGTTATGTTGTGACAATAACTCTGCAGTATTATATTCTAAAACAACAGGAGCTTCCTGGTTGTTAAATAAAGAGTTCGGAATGGACAAATGCATATAGAGCGTAAGGGAACGGATTTGTTGATGACAAATCCGCTCATAAAGGGGCTATCACCCAAGGTCTTTCATGGGTATGTAGTCCAAATGGGTGTTATGTTGTTTAAGGGTACTTCCGTTCAGTGGGAGTAGTTAGGGTTGTTGCTCTATATTGTGTTTTGAACATGAAGTTATAAACTCATGTTATTCTCTGCAGAAATAAAGTATTATGTTTTGTCCATTATTTTTTATTTGATCTCACTTTGGGAGGACCAGTTGGAAATAAGCATGTATGATCACCTTACATGAAATTTCCATGCTATTTGATCTGTTGTTGATTATATTTGCATATGTGATTAATGATGGGTTTAATCATGAAAAAATATGGTGACTGCCCCTTTAGTCCTATGTCGATATGGTTGATAATAAGATTGTTCGTAAATACACTATGTGATAGCACTTTTGAGCGCTCATTCGGTTTGTACACATTTATTTGGTGTCATGTGTTGCCCAAGTGGGAGATTGTTAGAAATTTGGGCTTCCACATGACTAATTTAATGTGTATGGCTATCTTTCAGTTGACCAATTAAAGTGATCCAATAAAGATTAAGGTTTGGGCTAAAGTGTATTTATTTGTTATGGAAATAAGTGTAGATACCATAAAGTGATTTTCTATTTGATGAGGGACCGAATAGAAAATAAAGGGGTTTATATTTAATATAAATATAAGCTAGGGTTATGGTCCCCAGACGTCAGAAGAACATTCGATATCTCTGTATTCTCTCGGCAGACTATTGCAAAGAATGTCTCTGATCGTCTGGAAGATCCATAACCACTGCAAAGCAATTTCGCCGTTCAATTTGTCATAGATCAAGGTACGCTTCCGCTCTACAGTTTATCTCCTTTTCCGTCGTTCTCAGTTAATCATCATAGAGAGCTTTATGTAATTGTTCAATCAATTCTTACAACATATGATCGAAAGAGTCATTCAATAAAAATGGAAATGGGCATTATTGACCCAAATATATTGTATGTCGATCGTTTCCAATATCGTAACCAAAATAATCATAATAGTAGTTTGATTATATATTAACAAATCGTGGCCCAAGTCAAGATTTCGATAACACTCTTTTCGCCGTCTTGTGATATTTCCTCTTTTCTAGATTTAAGATTTGATAGAATATTGGCCATGCAATATTAAAACCTTGAGTAAAGGAATTGACTGGAGAAGATTCACAGTTGGATAACTGATGGAGTGACGAGAGTGGCAAATCGTCATCGATTACGAACGAAGATCTACATAAAACTCAGAAATTTCTGAAAAAATATTATTTGAATAACATACGTAAATCTGAATTGGCACAAATAATATTCCAAGATTAGAATAGCATACGTAAATCTGAATTTGATATTATTTTAATAACATACATAAATCTTATTTTGATATTAAATAAGATTAGAATAAATATTATTTTAACAACATACGTAAATCTGAAGTAAAAAATAATCTCATCCGGTCTGAAAATGCAAAAAAAAAATCAAATCAAATTTGATATTTCAAATTTGAATAAGGGACTGCCGCAATTCTAATTCCTTAAATATTTATTTATTTTAACAAATAGCTAGGGAGGGGTGTGATCCATTGCTAACTTTTCTTAAATTGCTAACTTGCTAACTAATCGATATAGTGAAAAATGTCAATACGATGATACTGAAATGTCAACATAAACTTAAGTTGATATTTTAATAATTGTGTTGACATTAATATTTAAATGTCAACACAGTTTATTAAAATGTCTACATATATATGTGTTGACATTTTAATGTGATCGTGTTGATATTTTTAATTCACTACGTTGATAAGTTAGCAAGTTAGCAATTTAAAAAAAGTTAGCATTATAACGCACCCCTAGCTAGGAATGTAATAAATAAATTAATAGTAGAGCATAAAAGCTCTCTATGTATTTATAATACTATAGGGTCTTATTAGGTTGGGATTTTTTAGCTTAATTGAGAATTGAGATGCATTTTCAGCCACTCTTCCACAATATTTTCGAAATTTCAACTGCAATTAGATTATGTCAACTCGGGGGTATTATCGTCAATAGGTTGCACATCAAATGTCAACAACTTATAGTTGACATTATATGTGTATAGTTAACATGAATTTTATATGTAGTTGATATTATATGTGTTTAGTTGACATGAATTATATATGTAGTTTACATAGATTGTACACATAGTTGACATTATACGTATGTACTTGACATGAATTGTATATGTAGTTGACATTATATGTGTATAGTTGACAAAACAAAACTAAAAAAAAAAGTATTTATTGAATAAAATGTACCATGAAATTACCATTCTGTCATTTCATAATTAATTAAGCTAAAAATATTTTCCATGTGGAAAATTCTGAATCACTCATTTAATAAAAATGAGTGGTTGATGATGCATCTCAATTCTCAATTAGGCTAAAAAATTTCAATTGATCACAACCCTATATATGCATAATTTCAGGCAAAAGATAATATAAACAAAATTTTCCTTTTAAAACAAGATATGAAAATATACACATTTAGTAATGGGTCATATTTATATTCTACAATATCACATCATCACAACTCATATCTATAAGGAAACGAGCAAAATGGACATATGGATCACATCACCTATTTATATATCACAACTATCGCACCAAATATCTAAAAAGAAACAAGCAATTTCTATACAATATCTCTACAGATTAAACGATGCATGTGCACCGCTCTCTTTTTGCATAGGCACAAAACAATCATTTTCATTTAAAAATATCAGTTCAAATACTGGCGATTCGCCACCACTTCCCATTTTCATTGATGGCGGCTTCTCTTAAGACTAAAATTAAGCGTATCTTACATCCAGTTTGTGTCTATATACTCACTATGTCCCCAAAAATTTATCATCTATTTCCATTTCCATTTCAACCGTCTTACAATGTTTGTTACCTTTCATTTTTTCATTTTTGATAGTGGTACCAACATTCAACTAACTCATTATCACACATTTTACTACAAAACTAATACTCCCTCCGTTCCATTAAACGTGAAATATTTGTTTTTCGGTACAAGATTTTATGTAGTATTGTTTTTGTGAGTTACTAAAGATAGAATAACGTTTGTTGATGGGACAGCCTTAAAAGGAAAAACGTTTCATTTATAGAGAGATAAAGAGAGTATATAAAAGTATGATACGTATCTTACTAACTTTTTTAATCCAATTTCTGTTACAATTCTTGAAATTTGTGCCGAATGAAATGATGACAAATTTTAGGAGGGTGAGGTGTAATTCAAGAGGGTCATATTGCGGGACATTTATTGTAGATTTAAACTATCCTTTGGTGCATTTGTGGTATCGTTGCAACTTGAAACCAACTTTATCCTTAACTTAAAAGATGACATCCTCAACGGCTGAGAAACTCTGTCGTCGATTCTCACTTGCCGAAATCAACTTAGCTACCGGAGATTTCAGTTTTGAGCAAGTGATCGGAAAGGGTGGTTTTGGTGAAGTTTACAGGGGCTTCATTGATAAAGGGTCATCTGTTGTGGCCATAAAGCGGTGTGTAGGATCAAATTCGAGTCAAGGGCAGACAGAGTTTGCGGCGGAGATTGAAACATTAAGTAAATTCCGACACCGTAATCTAGTATCTCTTATTGGATACTGCGATGAGGATGGAGAGATGATTCTTGTTTATGACTACATGTTGAATGGAACGCTAGCAGATCACCTCCACAAGAATAGCAAGGGCGGCTCAACTCTCTCATGGAATGAACTACTTAAGATATGTATTGGAGCTGGGCGAGGTTTGGACTATCTTCACTCTGGTTGCTCCATCATACACCGCGATGTCAAGCCTACTAACATCCTTTTAGATGAATATTTCATTGCAAAGGTTTCAGATTTCGGATTAGCCAAACATTTAGAGAATGATATCTTACAGAGCCATGTTTTCACAAATGTTAAGGGCTCATTTGGGTATTTTGATCCAAGTTATTTTATCTCCGGCAGACTTACAAGAGCAAGTGACACATATTCTTTCGGAGTAGTGTTATTGGAGGTGTTGACTGGGAGACCAGCGGTTGACAAGAGGCTTGCGGAAAATGAGCTCTGTATGAGCATGTGGGCTCAAGAAAAGATTCGGAATGGGAAAGCTGACCAGATTGTAGCTTCAAATTTGAAGGGAGATATCACACAAGATTGCCTCAAGACATTTGTTGAGGTTGTGAAAAGATGTTTGCATCCTGAACCCAAGAAACGACTCACGATGACTAGAGTTGTGGCACAGCTTGAGTTAGCCCTTGAACATCAGGAGATGAAAGGGACGACGACACAAAAATTACAATTCTGGCCTAATTGGAACAGAGTTCCAAAAACTACAGTTTTGCCATCTGGCAAAGGTGAGTTCTTTATATTTACAAATATTTATAATGTCAACACAAAAGGATGTGAATGAAGTTGAAGTTGAAGTTGATGTCCCTGCCTTTGCATTACCTGAAATGAAGGATATTAGTAATGATGTTAGTGTTGAAGTATCTGGTAAAAGTGAATTCTTTCTTTTGTATATATAACTTACATATATTGAATGTTTAACTTAACTTGTGATGGTTGATCATGCAATTCTTTCCGTTGGCTATGGACACAGGATCAACAGTTGACGTTGATAAGCAGTCAAAGGCTGTCCCTGGCTTAACTGTGCATCATACTATCAATATGCTGCCAATTTATGTCCCTTCCATTCCACTAGCTGAAATAAGTTACATTAATGAAGAATTTCAAGCACCTGAAATAAAGCACACGATTGATGATGTTGTTCCCGGGAATTTGAGTGTTAGTGCAGACAGAGGAGTAAATGACAAAAGTGGAAACGAAGAAAATTTTCAAAGGCTCGAGTACATACAAGAGCGTGAATTTTTCGCACAGTATTCAAAGGCTCGGCACATGCATGATGGTTTTATTCCCATGAGTATGAGTTCTAGTTCAGTGAGAGAGGTAGATGTATTCCATATAGTACTCAAAAGTGGACAAGAAGCAATAGTTAAATGGCTCGACAACATGCCAGAGCATGACTTTGTAGCACAGGTTTAGCAATAGTTATTTAACATCTTTTCTGAATGGCTCGATTGATGTATGTTTAACACATGGTTATGCAGGTCTCAACAGTATCTAGCTTGAAACATGAAAACGTGGTTCAACCAATTGGTTATTGTTTGAATGGTGGCCGGCAGTTTCTGGTGTATGGGTTTTCCACACAAAGGTCCCTACATGATATTCTTCGCGGTTGGTTAATTTTTTTTTTTAAATATTATTCAAAACAACAAGTTTGAAGACGAATCCTATCCTGCATGCATGTTTACTCTTTATGTTCTCGGAGAAGCAGATATGAATGTCTTATCTTGGTCCCAAAGAACCAAGATTGCTGTTGGGATTGCAAGGGGATTATGCTACATTCACGAAAATCATTTGATTCATCATGACTTAAGATCCAGCAATGTTTTTCTTTTTGATGATGAAACTGCAAAGATAACTTGGGCTGAGTGTCAACCTAATGTCAAGAGTTGTTATGATGCTCCAGAGTAGGTTTATTTCTGTAGTTTTACTTAATGATGAGTTTGAATTTGTAGTAATTGCTGCTGTTTTGAATTGTAGAGGGAATGGTGAGTTCACTCAAAAGAGTAATGTTTTCAGCTTTGGTGTGATTCTCCTTGAGCTCTTGACAGTTGATCCCAAATGGCATCCAATGAACCGCCTTTTGACATGGGTATGCAGCAACTTGTTTATCTTTGTTTATATGTTTGATAACTTTGAAAGTAATATGATACCATGCATTACCACAGCTTGATTCAGGCAAGGTACACGAGATTGTGGATGCTAGATTAAAAGAAGACTGCCCCCCCGAGGAAGTTGAAAAGGTAGATTGATAACTAGTTTGGCTAATAGATAAGTCTTGCATTTCATTTCATGATTATGATGATGATGATTTATTTGCAACAGATGGTTCAATTAGCTCGAATGTGCCTTCTATTTAGACAAGATACTCGTCCGGACATGCCCTACATTGTACGCGAGCTTTCATGACGTGTTTTCTGAAAACCAAATCACAATAGTCTCAGAGAGGCATGCATGAAAGCAAGGGAGCTGAAGAAAGATGGCAGCCAAAATGAAAGAAATAACTTCATACATGCCTGGGTAAATTTGCATATTTCATTTCATTGGATTTTATTTGAATTCTTTTCAAATTTGTTTGTTGTTTGTCGTTTCTTGCGTAGGCTGAAATGTTAGTATTTTAATGTTTGTTATATAGGCTGAAATCTTGTTTGTGAGTGCTTGATTCTTGCACTTTTATGTGCCATCGTATGATGAGATATTCTTGTGTATGCTAAGTAGTACTGTACTAGTATTTTGGTGTTGGTTATGCTGTCGACTTCAATAATCGTGCAGGTATGGACAAATTAATGATATTTCTTTTACATTTCTCGTATTGTAATTAAATATGTAGGGAGGTTCATTTTTAGATGTATCATTTTGTTTCTACCATTATTTTTATTAAAGTGGTCATAAATTTTTTTAATTCATTAAATTTTGTTATAAACTTTGGCCGAACATAAAAGCTGGTCGCAAATATTATAAATTTAAATTTTATGATGAATTTCCCACAAAATCAGCTAGTACTATATTTTCCAATACATGGTGAATTAATAAAAGGGGTCAGTTCATGATATTTCAGAAATGCCAAATTAGGCCAAAGGTTGTGATATTATGGATCACTAATTTTATTCCTTTTCATTTCTCACACAAAATGATATATTTAAACTATATTCATTTCATAATTTTCTTGTTATGTCACATGTGTGCAATCAAAATTTCAATTCATTTAATTAATATTACTTGTCAGATACATATTTAATTTAATATATGTATAGCAAATAATTCAAATAATTAAGCATGTTAGTCCATAATATCACAAACTTGGACTAATTTTGATTCCGATTTCACCTCCATTTAATAACAAAGCATTCCAACACAAATTGATAGAATTTCAACAAAGTTCAAATATTCAATTGGGCGTGCATCGTGGTATCGTTAATCGATACACTACACTACACGTGATTACCATTTTCACTTTTACATACATACATTTACCTAAAATCCAAAATCCTACTGCCGTGATTTGGGCTTGAACCCACAAACGCTGTATAATTGTTAGGATTCCAACAATGTTTAAATATTGAATTGATTGATTGAGCGGAGTATACGGGCGTGCATCGTGGTATCTTTAATCGATACACCACACGTGATTAGCACATCCAATTTTACATGCGATTACCAAAATCCCACCACCACTTTACGCCGTTGCAAACTCCTTTCATTCAGCTTCGCAACCACAGCCTATACTTGATACTTCAATCAAGCTATGTCATGGCGGCTTACGGTGCTGCGATTTCTCTCAAGAATACCATTCGGACTATTCTACATTCCTCTCGCATCTCACTAGCTCCTCCCTCTCCACAAATCATACAACCCGCCTACGAGGCCATGTGTTGCGTTCAGAAAGTTGTACTAAAATTGGACGACACGAGCTGCAGTAAGATCAGGATGAAGGTTAATGATTTGGACGAACGAGTCAAAGAGGTCGTGTGGGAATTAGAAGATTTACTAGAATCTCATGTGTATGAACAGATTCTTCCACAAGATCACTTGTCTTTCTCGGTAGATCTGCAGAGTCTCCGACAGAGTATTGATTGCTTCATCCAGAGGGTCGCGGTGATGGAGGCGGAATTCGATATTGAACTACTCAATATGCCTGAAGAAGAAGGCCAACCTCTTTCCTCAAGAATTAATTTTGGTGGAATCGACTCAAACATGGTTGGATTATCCAAAGAATTTGAAGAGTTAAGGGATTGTCTTCTTCAAGAAAATAAAGAGAACCACATTGGAATGTTTGGGATAGCAGGAGTTTGGAAAGACGACATTTGCTAAAAAAATATTTGATGATCCATCACTTTAGAGTCATTTCGAGCTTCGAGTATGGGTTAAAGTGGGCATAAAATGTGAATCAATTGAAATATTGCGATGCATTCTAGCTCAAGTGGATCGCGAATAAAGCCTTACCCTAGGAGATGAAGAAAATGATAAGAAATTAGTTAGACTCTTGGAAGAGAGGTTGAAGGATAACAAATGTTTCATTGTGTTGGATGATGTATGGAAATGGGACGCACGAGTTATGGATAACTTGCCACAAGATAATGTCTGAATCTTGCTAACGAGCACGAAAAATTTAGAAGAATGCCAAATTGCGTGTAGACTACTGATAAGTCGTATTCTAAGCCTTGGTTACTGGTCAGTATGTCGTGAAATGCATGTATTATCTGCAAAATAGTTGCTCAAGTGTGCAGGATTAAGGGATCCAAGTCAGTAAGAGACAATTCAGGTGACGCAAATGAAAAGGGCGCCAGAAGGGTGCAATACTGACCGGGATGCATGCCAGAGAAAAGGCTCGAGATGGAGAAGAAGGATAGCTGGGATGATCATTAACAAGGGCAGAAAAGTCAAAACGTGAAGGAAATCTACCCTAAAAGCAAGGGCAAGCCTCCCTATAAAAGAAGCCACTTGGAGAGAGAGAATAGAGTTGGTTCCTTAGAGTTCGGTTAGGAGTTCTAAGTTCTCGGTTCTCAAAACACACTTAGTAGAATTCTCTCTAGAAGATCAGTCTTTCAGCATTGTCCAATCTCTCGTTCCTCGCCACAGCTATGGTCACTTGACGTCCAAGAGTCTGCCGGAGAAGTCATCGATCCACTGTTCCAGCCAGTTTCCGTAGTAGTATAGCAGTATCATCGCCCGGAGTGGCAAAACAATCGTTATTTTGCTTTCTAGCTTAATTTTTACCTGTTTTCGTCGTTGGATTTGTCGCAAACATTTATCTTTGTTGCCTTTTGAAATACTCGGTGAAGATCCAACTTTTAAGTTATGAAGTTTCTATTTCGTATGTCGTTTTGGTTCGAGTTTGCTTCATTCTGCCTAGGAAAGTTAGATCTAGTCGTTGCTTTTAATTTCGAAGTGTTTTCTTATCTGGAGTTGTTAATCTGAGGTGGTAGTTATGTTTCAGTCTAATTTTCGTGCATGAGTCTTTCGTTCTGCATTATAATCACCACCTTGCATGTTTGTCAGTAGAGGTAAACTGCAGTTTCGCCGTTCGTTTTAAGTTTGAGCATTTTAATCTATGGATCTTGAGTTTGAAGTTATGAATCTGAGTTTAGTTATGGTGTTTGTGTTCATATGATTTCTGTTAATACTTGGTGAAGAAGAAAACGTCAAAATCAACTTTAGTTTGGACCACTTTACTTTTAAGTTACTTTTACTTTTGTTCCCTACTTTTCAGTTGTACCTTTCAGACTTGTCAGAAAACCAACCAGCCACCACCAGATATACCTTGTTGTCTAAATTTCCCCTTTAGTAACTGTCTACTTTTCGTATACCTCTGAGACACTTTGTCCCCTATTTTCACGAACCCAACCACATGCCTTTTATTTTCACGCCAACTAGTCAGTAGAGTACCACCTTTATTTCTCGCCTAGGTAAAATCTCAACCCAAGCGTGGTAGCTAACCAAAAACACCCAGGAATGTCACTGCAGTATTCGAACGTGTCCATCCTTGTGGAATTCGACTCTTACCTCCATTATACTAATCAGTAGAAGTGGGTTGAGGAATAATTGTTTGATACCAGGTTCCGGTTATCGTGCCAACGACTCGGCTGGGTCGGGAATCTCACCCTGATCAGTTAGATACACTCTTGCAGTTACATACATTGACCGAGAGAAAACCTGCACTTTCAACTACGCATGTTGAATGATGAAGAAAGTAAGAAATTACTTGTCTAGAAGTTGTTCGGTGAAGAGGGTCTCCCTCCTCACCTTGATGAACGAGGAGAGAAGATTGCCAAAAAATGTGAAGGTCTTCAACTTATGATAGTCACGAGCTCCTATCTAAAGAGGAAACAATCATAGAAAATTGGACTGAGGTGGCTGAAAAACAACATAATTAAGTATTTGTGGATGTATATGATCAAATAACAGAGGTACTTTTCCCAAGCTATGACTACTTACCTCAAAATTTGAAGATGTTATTTCTGTATATGGGAGCTTACCCTTCGTACATAGATATTCAACTACACATCATTTTAAACCAGTTGAAAACTGAGGGGTTTCTTGAGCCTTTTGGTAAACAAATTCTGGATGATATAAAAACTGTTGATGATGTTTTGATCAAAGGCATGGCAACCCTTGCTGACTTGTACCACCTTGTTCTATTTGATATCAGAGTAAATTCTTGGTTTTCAAAGGAAATGTTTCGTGGGCATTCTTGCTGGCAGCTCTTTTGTAAGAAAGAAGCAACTAGGATTATGTTTTTGCATGTTGAACAAAGGTACGATGATGTTGTGAAAGATCAACGTCGGTTATGTGCCCATTCCATCTCTCTATTTTCCATCAAAGATTTGTGTGAAAAAATAAAAAATGATTGTGCATCCACTGTACGTTCTCTCCTTTGTCTTGGTCCTTACCACGAATATGCGATGCCCATACATGCAATGGATTTCAAGTTGCTCATGGTTCTAGAAGCTGGAAGGGTCCGATTTTATCATTTTCCCCTTGAAATTTTCAAACTAAATTGTCTAAACTACCCTCGCTTAACCTGCAACAAAGAAATCCAAGTTTCTATATCCAACCTTTTTAACCTTCAATTCTTGATTACCAATCAACATATAAACATTAAGAAATGTGGAGCTTTGTCATGTATGCCGGTGGAAGTATGGGACATGCAAGAACTACATAATATTGAGGTATGGGGGAAAGACCTACCGATCCCTGATTCTTCTGCTGCTGCATTGGATAGACTTTACACTCTTTATGGTGAGTGAAAAGAGTTGCACAAGTGAAATTCTCAAGAGAATCCCTAATTTAAATAATTTATCCATTGTGGTAGATTTGAAGCATTGTGGTAGATTTGAAGCCTTATGACGAAGATGATGATAGAAGCCTAATGAGTACTTGGGTTATATATCAGGGTTATATATCAGAGGAACAGAAATTGAATATGCTTGTATTTTCTGTGAAGTATTATGATATTAAGTGTGAGTTTATGGTTCCTCTTTCAATGTTCCCATCAAGTTTGACAATCTTGAGTTTGAGTGGCTTAGGGTGTCCATGGAAGCACATGAATGACATTGGTTCGATGCTACCAAATCTTACTGATATCCGTTTAGAAGACTATGCCTTCCGAAGCCCCGAGTGGAATATAGAATCAGGGAGTTTTTTGAAACTTGAGACAATTGTAATTGAGGACACCGATTTGATCCGATTGATAGCTCAGCATGGAAGTCTCCCAAGGCTTCATCTCCTAAGCATGCGTCATTGCTACAAATTACAACAACTCGATTGGACGCGTGATAACTCAATGGTCACCACTGCAATTGAGTTAATTGAGTGCAACCCCTTAGCCGTCGCTTCTGCCAAGCAATTAAAGCCTGAAGCTTTCTTTAAAATTTGTTCTCACTCTTCCTTTTGATACAAGAAGTCCTAGCTCAACTCTCAACTTGGTTAAGAGGTTAGTCTTCGTACTCCCTTTAATTTGCTCAAAACCACATCAATTCACTTATTTCTTAACTAAAATGCTTGTGCTCGTAAGTGTTTTGGTTATATTTTAGTGCAGATGCGTGTTTTAGGTTGTTGGCTGCTTTTTCTTTTTACTAGTCATTTTATGAATGTGAGTTTGATCTCTAGAAATTGGGGAGGTTTAAATCACGTAGCATGTTTTTCATATATAAATATATATCGCCCACATGTTATTAATTAACTCTGATTTATCAGGAAATGAGAGGGAAAAAGGGGTCAGATAGCAAGTTATGCTTCATAAATATAAGCATACATCGTGATTTGTTGGAATTTTGAGGTTAATGAAACGCAAATATTCAAATTTTTTGTGACCGACACTACTGTGAGTTAATTTATGTGACAAATACTAAAGACAAATAATGTGTGTGAAAAATACTAAAGACAACAGCGACATGTTTGATTATGTAATTTTAATATGTTGGTTTGCATGTTGTATAAAGCTCACTAGTGTACTCCCTGCGTGCACAATTAAGTGTCTCACGTTTCCTTTTTCATCCATCCACAATTAAGTGTCTCATTTGTTTTTTACTACTTTTGATAATAAACTTCACTTTACACTAACTCGTCTCACTCACATTTTATCAGAAAACTAGGTCCAACGTTGTAGTAACTTTAACTATCTAGTTTTCATTACATTTTCAAACCTGAGCCAAGTCAACTTTATACTCATTACTTAATTATCATTGACGGACGGAGCATGAATATAGGTGAAGGTCTACAAATGTAAATTTGCTTTTGTGTTTACATTAGTTATATGTAGGAGTTTATTCACTTTTAATTCACAAGCTAGTTGACATATTAGAGAAAGATTGATAGGCTGATTTGTGTCACTTGTTTTCAATCTGAGTTGAATGGATAAAATGGAACTTATCTGCATGAAAAAATGCTTTTGTGGCAGGGATCTGTGGTCATTTTGGATAGGCACGAGTGGGAGCGCATTGAGTAGTGAAGATTGGCCAATCTGTGGGCCGGATTTCCAGTTGCAACTGAGAGAAAGTTACTTAGTTTAGAGCGCGCTACCGGCTCACATGTGCGTGTGGTTACTGTTGTGCGGTTGGGAGGAAGTATTTAATTAGAAAATTTATCACAAACAAAGATATCTGAAATTTTAGTTTTCACTACTTTGATTTATTTCCACTTAAAACTCTCTAGCTTAGTTTAACAACTCTTGCATTTCCATTTCTAGTTAATTGCTACTTTTGCTTTTATGGTAGTTAGATGTTCTGTTGATTCTGTATGGTGTTTGCATTTATTTGTATGTAAATGATTTGTTTTTATTGAACAAAGAATTTTGTAGCATTTACTCTTCTTAGTTCAAGTAAAGTTCATTTATTTCTTGCGAAATTGTAGGTCTAGTTGGTTGCTTTTGTTGTTCTTAACTTAGTTTCTGCATATTTTCGTTCGTTCTTATTTCATTTAAGGTCGAAAGGAGGACCAATGACAATGCCAAACTAACCGTAGATGTCAAAGTTAGAGTAGGATATCATAATAAGGCTTCGTTTGGTAGCTATGTCATGTTTCGACTAGACATATATAATTTGTGATAGTTATCATAGTTCCAATTAGTTTATTTATTTTAATTGGGTGTTTGATAGCTTAAGATAATTATGAATTATTCTATTTAAGTGTTTGGTACAATAAGTTACAACTAGGGGTGGGTCGATACGATATATCGTATCGAAAACGTTGTATCGTGTGTCGTATCGAAAATATCGATATGAAAGAATTTCATATCGTTATCGTACCGAAAGTTTCGATATATCGAACTTTCGATATTAAAAAATTTCATATCGTTATCGTATCGATATTTCGATATATCGTATCAAAATTCGATATATCGTTAAATATCGATATATATCGAAAATTTCGATATATATCGATATATATCGAAAATAAAATATCGATATATATCGAAAATATCGAAAATATCGATATATCGAAAATTTTCGATATATATCGTATTTTCGATATAAAACGATATATCGCGATATAAGGAAATTCATATCGTTATCGTATCGAAAACTTACGATACGATATCGTATCGTATCGAAAATTACGATATATCGAAAATTCGATAATTTTTCGATATTTTTCAATACGATACGAGCGATACATCATTTTTTCGATATTTTTCCCCAGCCCTAGTTACAACTAAGGATAAAATTATGATGGTCAAAATTAACCTCACTAATTTAAGTTAATAATTAAAGTATCCTTGAAGAATAATTGCTCACTCTCTCTACTCAATATAAGCAAATTCCCAATATACTTCTCCAAATTTCCAATATAATTAAGAGTAAAGGCCAAAATTGGTCCTGAACATATGACCATTTTACGATTTTGGTCCTAAACTTTATCTTTTGAATTTTTTGGTCCTGCACATATGGAAATTTGATCATTTTGGTCCTCCGTCAACATTTCCATTAACATTTAACAGTCAATGATTTTAATCACAATTTTGACCAACTTAAGCAATTTTTAATTATTTAATAATCAATTTTTTTAAAAATAATATCATAAATTATTTATGATAAATAGAAAAAAATGAATCTTCCTCGCTGAGAAAACCAAAAGAATAAACCCCACATTTTCCCTCACCACCTAAAAATTAAACCCCACATGACAAGCCATACACACACAACAACAATAAATTCGAGTTCACTGTTCCTCCACAATCCACATTCCAAAAAAATTTCATAGTGATGCATCTATATATAGCCCCAGAATCCAAAATCAAAATTATTCCCCAACAAGTGAAACCTTAATCACTTTGAAACTGAAACAACCCTAATCATCTACTTTTAATTAAAATTTCACCTTCACAATAAGCGGTTGGGGCCCATACATTACGTCTTGGAAGCGGTGGAATTTCAGTCGGAGGTGGTGGTTGCAGTAGATTTTGAGAGGCAGGTGGTGGAATTTGAGTCGGAGATGGTAGTTGAGGTCGATTCTCAGTAGGAGGCGGTGCTTGAGGTCGATTCTCAGTCGGATTCGATTTTGAGAGGCAGGCGCTCTTCCCCTTCCCCTTCCCCTCCCCCTTCTCGTTCTCCTTCTCCATCTAGGGTTTCTTCGTTCGGCCAATAAACTAAGGTTGGACGACAACAAGCTTAGTTCTCGCTCCGCTTAACGCCGCTCGGAGAAGGCGCTGTCGAAGTGAGAGAAGGAGAACGGCGCTGTCGAAGTGTGAGAATGAACTTTCGAATTATTGCCTGGACCTATTTCTTACTCTTTCTTTTGTTTTCAAATATTATTTATTTGGTATTTTAAATTATATATCATTAAATAATTAAAGTTTTAATTAGAGAGTTGGTAATCATAATTAATATGTTTAAGTTGGTCAAAATTGTAATTAAAATCGTTTACCGTTAAATATTAACGGAAATGTTGACGGATGACCAAAATGATCAAATATCTATATGTGCAGGACCAAAAAATTCAAAAAGTAAAATTTAGGACCAAAATCATAAAATTGTCATATGTTCAGGACTAATTTTGGCCTTTACTCTATAATTAAATCATCTCTCTTCTACTCCCTCTGTCCCGCTACAAGTGAGGCGCTCCAAATCGGACATTGTTTTGCAAAAATAATAATAAATAGTTGGAGTAGAGATAAAGTAAAGTAAGTAAGATAATAATGTATGAACGACTCTCTTCTATATTATTATCTATCTTACTTTAATTTTTTTCAATTCTAACTATTTATTATTACCTTCACAAAAACACGACCAGAAAGAAACGCCTCACTTGTAGTGGGATAGAGGAGTACAACTCTTTCTCCCTCTACTCTCTCTCTACTGTTAATTGCTACGCATCTCTTTTCTACAAATTCCTAATATACTCTCTCTCTCTCTCTCTCTCTCTCTCTACAGTCACCATCTTCCTCAACTCTCTCTACTATACTTCTCCAAATTTCCAATATAATAAAATCACCATCTTCCTCAATCTCTCTACTGTACTTCTCCAATTTACAAATATCCCAAAATCA
This sequence comes from Salvia hispanica, assembly GCF_029641045.1. NCBI lineage: Eukaryota > Viridiplantae > Streptophyta > Magnoliopsida > Lamiales > Lamiaceae > Salvia > Salvia hispanica. The sequence continues at coordinate 64,198,415 of NC_142693.1, forward strand.
CCATCTTCCTCAATCTCCTCTTCACGAACGGCGATTCTCCATGGCGCCAACACCGCCACCTTCCCTCTCCCTTCTCCCTCGTCTTCCTCTCTCTGAATAGCTCTCTCTCTCTCTCTCCCAATATCCCTCTTTTTTCCGGCGATCTGCGCCGCTGCTGGAACACATCGCCGTAACACCTCGGTTCGCGCCGTCTACCATCTCGCTCAGAACCCATCGCCTCTGGCCGTCGTCTCCGTCACAGTGCGGTCCCGTTGCTTCGCCGCACGCGTCGGAAGTCGTCTCTCTCTATTTTGGCATCGATCTACTTCTCCCCCAATTCCAAAGTTTAGATTTTTACTCCTGCTCAGATAAATCTTGAAGAATAATTGCAAAAAATTTAACCTTTTGATCAGAAATAGAGTCGCTGGAAAAGATACATGAACGGAATCGTCGAATTTCGTTGTCATATTGGAAGATTGAGAGAATGAAAGAAGGAAGACAATAGAGATTTTGAGAAGAGGAAAAATATGGAGGCACGTTTATATTTTTTTAAGGTTAGAAAAATTGATGGGTAAAAATGTATTTTACTAAAATTAACTAGGCATCCTAATATGTAACACAGCAAAATTGTGGTTTACATATATGGTTGAAACATGTGGGCTTTGTGCAGGCCGGATACAAGACACGGGCTATTTAGATAGGTAACATAAAAACTACCAAACGCACAAATAAACCCAGATTACTCCCTTACCTAGTCGTAACACAGCTACCAAACGGCCCCTAAGTGTCTATCGCATTTGATTGCTTGATGATTTGCGTTCATTCCAGATAATGAAGAGCCTATGACCCCTGCTTCATTCTACTTATCCGGAGGTTGATCAACTTAAAAAAGAAGTTTTAAAGACTGAGGTAGATTCTTCTAATTAAGCTCTGCCTTGTTATACTTATTTTGGATTGTTGGTTGTTGGTACTGATCAAATTGTGTGTTCAATTCTGCCTAATTGTTGGCTTATTTGTATTGCAATTTGCTTCCTCATATGCATGTCTGTTATGCTATACTTTTTTGCTTTTTCCTCATAATAGTATAAAGCTGGAATGTTATATAATGAGACTTGATGCTAACATCTAGAGTCGTGGCCTCATCTCAATGAACATCAATAACAAATAAAGATTAAATGTGATCAACACCCAATGATGGTAATCATGTCTGGGATATCGATCCTCAACTTCTGAGATTCAAGTCCAAAGCAGCTACATGATTATATGGTGATTTGTATGTTTTATGAATGCCATTTTTTAAGCTCAGAGGCTTGCATTTGAGCGTTCAATTCTCTGTAGAAGCTCTATGTTCAGATACTGTGGTACTTACCGTAGTCTGGAATGTCACAATAATCCTTTATTGCTAAGCAATTGATGAACAGATATTAATAGAATCATTTTGTCATTTTGGTACGTTCCATTGTAATAGTCTTACGTTCCATTGTAATAGAGTCATTTCCCTTTTTAGTAAAAATCAACACATTTTTCCATACCTACTTTACTCTCTCTTACTTATTTTCTCTCTTCATCTCTCTACCTTTTTCATTTTCCACTTTATTCTCTCTTTACTTAACTCACCTGACACAATTTTTCTTAATCTTCGTGCCGAAAAGAAATGCCTCCATTACTATGGAATGGATGGAGTAGTATTCTCTCGGTCCGCTATTAGAAGTCCCGGTTCACCATTTTAGTCCGTCCGCCATCAGGAGTCTCGATATACTTTAACTATAAATAGTAGGTACACCTCACTTATTTTTTTATACTTTTTATTCCTAGGAAATTAATGGAATATTAATTAGTCAAATCTCAATATTTTATTGATTTGCGCATACTTTCTTATTTTGTATTGAACCCTAACATGAAGTATGAGTTTGTGTTCCTCTATCAATGTTCCCATCAAGTTTGACAAGGTTGGAGTTGAAAGGTTTAGGATTTCCATGGAGGGATATAAATTACATTGGTTCGCTGCTACCAAATCTTAAGGATCTCAGGTTAGAACACTATGCCTTTCGAGGCCTAGAGTGGGATATAGAATCCGGTTGTTTTTTAAATCTTGAGACACTTGTAACTGAAGACACTGATTTGGTGCGCTGGAGTCCTCAACTTGGAACTCTCCCAAGCCTTGGCCTTCTAAGTCTACGGCATTGCTACAAATTAAAAGAGCTCAATTGGTCGGCTGCAATGGTCACATTGCGTACAATTGAATTAGTTGAGTGCAATCCGCTAGCTGTGTTGCTTCGGCCAGGCAATTAAGATCAGAATCTCTCTTTGTAATTCGTTGCTACTCTTCTTTTTGAGATGGGAAGTTCTAGTTATACTCTCAACTTGGTGAATAGGTTAGTCTTCCTACTTCTTTCAATTTGTATAAACAATCTCAATCCATTTCTTCCTAAAGTAAAATGCTGTGTTATTGTGATTTAAGCTTTAGGCATTTCCCTTATATTTTATACTCCCTCCGTCCCACCGAAGATACCCATTTTCTTTTTAATTTGTCTCAACTAAAATGACTCGTTACTAAAAATAGAAACACGTTTATCTCTACTCTATTCCATCTTTATTACTACCTCTGTCCCTAAAAATTTGATACAGTTTACTATTTCGGTCCGTCCCTGAAAATTTGATACACTTCACTTTTACCATTTTTGGTAGTGGACCTCATATTCCACTAACTCATTCCTACTCACATTTTATTATAAAACTAATACTTTAAAAGTAGGACTCACATCCCACCAACTTTTTCAACTTACTTTCCATTACATTTCTTAAAACCCGTGTCGGGTCAAAGTGTAGCAAATTTTGGGGGACGGGGGTAGTACTTTGTTATCTCTATTTAACATACAAAATACAGTTGCATAAACTCATGTGCCGACCAAAAAAGGGGTCATCCTTCTTGGGATTAAGGGAGGAGTAGAATGTGTTTTAAGTCGAGTGCTCTTTTCCTTTAACAGTTAGTCTATGAATGAGGATTTGACATCTAAAATGAGGGAAGCAGGTTTGGTTGAGGGTTTCTACAACTTGGAATCCAGCACAAGACCAAAGATCTCCATTCATCGTTTTCAAGGTAAAAGTGAAAGAACATGTTACGCCCTACGTTGTCCGATGCAAGAAAACTTGTGCCGCATCGATTGTTTAAGCTAATAGATGAGACTAATATCAAAACCCTGCTTGTTTAAATGGACAGTGAGACCACTATCTTCAACAAACAAATATTCCTATATTCCAATTGAAGCTTAGTACTTCCTTTCTTTGATTACTTATCTCACTTTGACTCTGTACAATTTTTAAGAAAAGTAAAGAAAAGTGTCGGAAAAATGTGAAGAATATGAGTCCTACTCCAAGATAGTCGTATTGTATTCCTTTTCGAGCCATTCTAGGATAGTTGAGTCATTTCATTTTTTTTTCGCAAACAATTTTATTCCTCTCCAACTTTACTCTCTCTTTCTCACTCAAACTTTATTCTCTTTTCACTTTAACCTTTAAATATTAATTTCTTAAACTTCGTACCCAAAAGATGGAGTATTAGTTTTGTGTTATTCTTCACTTATCTTCTCTCTCCTTTTTTATATCTATGTACACATATTATTCTTCTACTAATTTATTATGTGATTTCAGTAGCTTGTACCAGGACGGGCAAAAATAAAAAACAGAATTGGATCAATAACACTTGAAGAATTATAATGTTATTTGCGTCAAGGTCAATATAGAATATATGGATGAGGAATTAAATATACAAAGGACCGTCTTATTCATTGCATGCAACAACTACCACACTTGTGCCATCTTATTCATTGCTCGCAACAACTACCACACTTGCATGATGCAGAAACAACCACAATTGCTCCAAAAGGACTTAAAGGCAGAAATAATAACAGGAAAGAATTAAAGAAAATGACACAGAAAGAACACTGTGATTACCTTAACTTCTTCATACATTTTTTCCGCCGAGCTTATGTAAAATAGAAGAAAGGTTTTTGACCTAAGCTCCACTTCTTCACAGGCTATAAATTCTTGACTCTTTCCTGGTTTTCTACAGTTCTTTCGCAGGTTGTATAAGGAGAGTCGAACCGGATAGATCTATAGATAACTGTAGATATAGGTTTAAGATCATTCTAATCAATGAAGAATTTGGCTTAACAACAACTCATTCTCACTATTTCAACCTTTCACTTTTCCCATGTGTCTTCTCTTCGTACCACTAATTGGTTTTAGGATGGAACATCATTGTAGGTTGTCACGTGTGGGTTAAAATTTAACTGATCCATCAGTATATTTGGGTGGAAACAAGAACATGACTAACCAAACAATACATCAAGCTTCAAAATTTGGGATAAGTTCGATAGAGGACTGGTTCAATCCCATTAGAAAAAAATTGTCCAAGCCCAGGTCTTGAAAAGAGAGTTGAACTGAATAGATTTAATTTGTAGTTAAGTGTAGCTTTCTCTTCCTACATATCTACGCTTCTCGTCTTGAATGCTCCATCCCTACTACCTCTCGTCTCTTCCATTCATCGACATAAATCAAAACACATAGCCCCTACCAATCATTGTAATGGTCCAAACGATTTCTAATTGATACTCAGCGGATTACATATATGGTATCATTAATGGATGCATGTGCTGCTGTCATTTTGGATTACACAAAACAACCGTTTTCATTTTAATAATTGATTTGCACCATAATTCCGGTGCTTCACCACCACCTCCTCCGCCAATTCCTAAACATTGCTTGATATTTCATATTTCAGCTGAGTGATGGCCGCTTTTGCTGCAGCGGCTTCTCTTAAGACTACAATTCTGCATATTTTACAATCATCTCGCATATCATACATTCCTTCGTCTTCATCAATGTTAAAAGAGGCATACATTGAGATGAGTTTCTTGCAGTTACTTCTGCTAGAGTTGGACCGCACAAAATGCTACAAGATCCGGACTGAGGTGAATGCTTGGGATGAACGAATCAAAGAGATCGTGTGGGGGTTCGAAGATATACTTGAAAACCACCTTGTAGACCAGATACTTCCACAACTCGAAAGCTCACGAGGTGGCTTGTCGTCTTTCATTGTAGATCTGCAGATTCTGGATCCGAATATTGCTATCTTCATCATGATAGTGGTGTTCCTGAAGGTGGGGTACTTTACAGAGATGGAGAATATGCCAGAGGAAGAAGGCGAACCTATTTCCTCAAGAATTGATTTTGGTGGAATCAACTCAAACATGGTGGGATTATCTGCTGAATATGAAGAAGTCAGGGATTATCTTCTTGCAAAAAAAGAAGATAACTGCTGCTGCTGCTATGCAATTAGTGGGATGGCAGGAGTTGGGAAGACTACTTTTGCTAAGAAAATATTTGACGATCCATTGATTCAGGAACATTTCAACCTTCGAGCATGGGTTAAAGTGGGCAGAAAATGTGAACGCAGTGAATTATTTCGCTGCATTCTAGCTCAAGTGGATCCCAACACTTACAACAATAGGCAGGCCCAAGAAGAAGGTGATGAATATGAGAAATTAGTCAAATTCTTCGGAGAAACATGCATGGGGAAGAGATGTCTGATTGTGTTTGATGATGTATGGGGCACAGATTTAATGCATTGCTTCCCAAATGTTCAAATCTTGATGACAAGCAGACTAGGGATGATACTATATAATAAAACGTATGATCTGCGGTTGTTGGATGAAGAAGAAAGTAGGCAATTACTTGCTGAGAAAGTATTTGGTGAAAAGAGCTTTCCTTCTCACCTCGAGGAATTTGGAGAGGAGATTGCCGATAAATGTGAAGGTCTTCCTCTTATGATAGTCACGCTTGCAGAGCTCCTATCCAAAGAAGAAAAGACTCCAAAATATTGGAATGAGGTTGCCAAAAAACGACATAAAGTCTTCAAGGATGCATATAATCAAATAGCAGAGGTATTTTATCCAAGCTATGATTACTTGCCTCAATATTTAAAAATATGTTTTCTCTATTTAGGAGCTTTCCCTCCTTATAGTGATATGGATAAACGCAGCCTCTTCAATCAGTTGAGTGCTGAGGGTTTTCTTGAACCAGTTGCAAAACAAACTTCGGAAAACATATTGGATGATTTGGAAGGTTTTATGGTCCAATGCACGGAAGAGCTTGCTAGACAGTATAATATTTTACTACTCGGATTAAATCCATCAGAATCTTTGTTTTTAAAGAATGAGTTCCGCGTACATTCTTGCTGGCAGCACTTGTGTAAGAAAGAGGCAAGTAAGGTCAAGTTTTTGCATGTTTTAGAAAGTTGGGATGATGATATGAAAGATCAACGCCGGTTGTGTGCCCATTACAACACTTTATTTGCATTTAAAGAAGTGTATGATTCAATACAGAGTGATTGTGCATCCACTACCCGTTCTCTCCTTTGTTATGGTAAATACCACCAATATCCAATGCCAATACATGCCATGGATTTCAAGTTACTCAGAGTACTAGGTTGTCTTAAGGTCCGATTTTACGATATCCCACTTGAGTTTCTCAAATTAGTTTGTCTCAAGTATCTTGCCCTAGCTTACAACAAAGAACTTCCTGCTTCCATATCCAACCTTTTTCAGCTTCAATTCTTGATTATCCTTCCACATCAATACATTAAAAAGCGTGGGATTTTGTCATATCTGCCGGCAGAAATTTGGGACATGCCAGAACTGCAACATATTCAGGTCTTGGAAAGAGAACTACCAACCCCTACTTCAGATGCTACTTTGGACAAACTGTCCAGTCTTTTAGGGGTGAGTGCGAATAGTTGCACTAGGGAAATTCTCAAAAGAATCCCTAATTTAAAGGAATTAACACTTATAATAGTGTTGAATCCTTATGATGATGATGTTGATAGCAACTCATTGATTGGATTGAGTTATATCTCAGAGGAACTGCATAAGTTGCAGCAACTTACGTATTCTATAAGGAACCCTGAATTGAAGCAAAGATTTTTGCTTCCTCTTTCAATGTTTCCATCAAGTTTGAGACGGTTGGTGTTGAGAGGCTTAGGATGTCCATGGAGGGACATGAATGGCATTGGTTCGATGCTACCAAATCTTGAGAAGCTCAAGTTAGAAGAATATGCCTTCCGAGGCCCAGAGTGGGATATGGAGCAGGGAAGTTTTTTGAAACTTCAGTCACTTGTAATTGAAGACACCGATTTAGTACGATGGAGACCTCAACATGGAAGTCTCCCAAACCTTGAATTCCTAAGCATAAGGCATTGCTACAAATTACAGCAGCTCGATTGGTTTCCAACAGTTGTCAAAACATGTACAATTGAATTATTTCAGTGCATTCCCTCAGCTTTTTTTTCTGCCAAGCAATTAAGACCGGAGTCCCTCTTTAACGTTATATTCTGGTCTTCCTTTTGTGATGAGAACTCCCGGCTAGCCTCTCTACTTGGTTAACAGGTCAGTCTTCCTACTTCATTCCATTCGCAAACACCGCCTCGTTTATTAAACTAAAATGCTTGTGCTTGTGATTTAAACTTGACATGCTTTTCTTATATTTTATTGCAGTGTGTGTTTTAAGTTGTTGCATGCTCTTTTTTCTTACTAGTTAGCTTATGATTGATACTTTGACATCTAAAATGAGGTGAAGTGTGTGTTGTTTGGAGGTTTTGTTAGGGTTCCTACTAGTTGGACCCCAACCCAAGACCGAATAAGATATCAATCATAGAGTAGTGATATAGAGCCACATCCTCGTTAGTGCATAACTAGAGACCAAATTTCAACCACTAGATCAAAAAATGGAAGAATAAGATTGAGTTTTAAAATTCTAGGATTTGAAAACACGGAGTTCACTATAAGGGTGTTTTAGTTCATAGTAACACTTACAATTTATTCAAAATGAACTACAGCACACTTAGAATAAGCCAACACGCCCTTGGAAAAGAACCAAAACGAACTTCGTCTTTTCTAAATCATTTGACATATTTTGAATATTTATGTACGCTTACGTCTTATGTTCATTTATCATTTTAAGGCAATTGAGAGAGCAGAAGGGGTCAGATGTTGCGCTATCCCGCTATTTCAATTGTACTGCTATGTTGTTTCCCGAACCTAAGCATTGTGATTTGTTGGATTTGTTTGAGGATTATGAAACTTAAAAGTTTATTTATGTTTGTAATCGAAGGCATTGTGATTTCCTGGATTTGTTTGAGGATTATGAAGCTTGAATGTTGATTTATGTTTGTAATCGAAAGCATTATGATTTGTTGGATTTGGTTGAGGATTATGTAACTTGAATGTTGATATATGTTTGAAAAGCATTGTGATTTGTTGGATTTGGTTGAGGATTAGGAAACTTGAATGTTGATTTATGTTTGTAATAGTAACTATTGTCAGTTATGTGTGTAAACATTACATGCATCTTTCTCTAATATATTCAATGATTATATGTTATCTTTCCTATGCATGATTTTAGCTTTGTTTCGATATCATGTTGAATCAGAATGTGTTTCTTTATACTACTCTCTCTGTCCACCAAAAATAGTTCTATTATGTAAAATTGGTAAATGGAAGAGATAAAATGAGTAAAGTAGGAGATATAAAGAAAACAAGTGAATAAAGTAGGGTAATAAATTAGAAAAACTTTCATTTTTGGTTATAGTTTTGGTTGATGGACCGAAATGGAAATATGAGAGTATTTTTTTAGACGAAAATGTGTATTATTTAAAAAATTTATATTCTTGTGAGAAGGTCAGAAAAGTTCATCAGAAGAAATGTTAGTTTGTAGGTTATTCAAAGAATGCAGATGAAGACATTGAGTTTTACAATTTTGAATTAACTTCATCATCTTAAAATAACCAATGTGTGGGAGACAACACCATCCAAACTATGAAAACCGTATCATCAAAGGCATTATAACAACGAGAGCGCGCTCAAGAATAGGTTTCCACGAAAACATACCTGGAAAAAGTGACAATTCTTGAAATGCTCATTGAAGGAACTCGATGCAGATTTCCGTATAACAAAACTGGATCTGAAGAACTTTCTCGTGTACCATTCCTCGACCTGCATCACTTCAGGAGTCGTTATAAGCTTCAAACCGCAGTAACAATCCACTCTACAGCTCTTGAATCTTGCGAAATACGAAAGGTGGAGAAAGGGAATGCAAGAAACGCCCCTGTCGATGAAATGAATGAATGAACAAAATAGATCGAAACTGACCTTCACCTTAAAACACTAATGGATTCAAATCTAGTAATCCGTTTCTCAACATTTACATGATACTGCGAAACTTCTATATCAACGAGAGGAAACGTGGAAGTGGAACACATTCGTTCATCATCTACTAACAACATTGCAAGGTATAGAGCTTTGAAATAATACGTTGAACAGCTTATTCAACTAGCCTAATAATATCAGTCCAAACTCGACTTTCTTGAGCAATATACCAGCAACTCCACCGTTTGAACCAAGGGCATTGTCAGCAAGAGACTAACACATTATCTCCTTTCGTGGTAAGCTTTGTACGAGACAGGAAATTCAACCATTGCTGGAGTCGGAAACAAAATCATAGTATTTCGCAAAGAAGTCTCCCTACACATAAGAGCACGATATTGTAATTCACACGACATATCTTTGTACTGATAATCTGTATTCAGTTTTATTGAGGCATGTTACGATACATAAACTTCTTGAATACACTTTGATTTTTTTTCCGAGAAGGAATTGAAGATTACCTCAATACTTCAGTTGTTGAATACGATGCCTGCCTGACTGCGTCCGCCTCAAACTACTTAACCTTTATTTGCCGTCAGAAGGTGGTGAAAGTTTCCCGAAATTCCATGAATTAAAATCTTCCTGAAACCAGAGTGCCCCATGAGTTTCAATTATTAAAGCAAGAAGTGGAAAAGAAGTACTATTGTTTGAAGATTCGAAGAAAATTGTCTCAAAATCATAGAATTTTATCAACATAAGGCCCGAAAAAGAAAGTCACCAATCAATCTATCCAGAACCTGAAGAAAAATACACCGAAATGTTGAACGGTGCTATTAATCTAAGGCTAAAAATATCACATGTTCGACGTCTCAAACTACTTTTAGAATTATTTCAATAAACCAGAGAAAAAACAAGTTGAGAAACCCCCGTAGAATATAATGCAAAAAAAAAACAGAAAAAAAAAAAAATTAACAATATGATAGTTGTAGTAATTAATTTTATCTTCTCAAAAAAGATAACTGTACAGGAAAAAACGAATGATGTAGTTATGTTGGAAATGTTATTCAACAAACCTGCTCACTGGTAAACATGTTAGGAAACATTCCGTTGACAAGCGCATGGAGAGAAGTGTAAGACTTGGTCTCAACATGACGGTTTACAGCAATCTCTCCCTGTTGATATTGCCACGGATTCAGAAGACATCACCAAGTCGACAGGAGAAGTTGCACAATATTAAAAACACCTCCTATTTACCTTTGGGTTTATGATAAATATTTTCCCCAACGGAATTCCAACCTTGATGTAGCTAACCTCATCTGTGTCTCTGTTCCCAAATCCCGCATAAAATGGATGTGGATTTCTATCACGTGGAAATAATGACCTGATGTCCTGAGGAATTCACGAGTCATCAGATTCTCTACCTTCTTATGTGTCCAAATGTCTTCAGTGTTATGACATCGTGTATCCGGACATTCTTTCATGTTATTGTACATCAATGAAATACTATATTTTCTTTTTTGGAAAAGAAACAATTAGGTTACAAGTATTGTACTCTCAGTAAATTAAGGTCATAGAAAAGAACACGAGTAACAAACCTCCAGGCAAGCAATTTTGAATTCATGAGGAGCTCTTCTAACAACTGCAAATGAGCATAATGGAATATACGATTAAGAATACTTCCACATTCACGAAATGTTGGATGCTTAAAAGAGAAGACATTTGTTTGTAAAAATAGAAGTCAAGAGGCAGTCAGCTACCTTCTCGAAATAGAGAAGGAAACAGTCCATCAGGGGAGATGACGACGGGTCCATCTGGTAAGGCTTTTCCATCCTGAAAGAATATATGAAACTATTGATTGACGTATATGTACAAAGATACCGAGTTAAATACAATAACGCTATGATTATATAAAAATGCAATTTTGTATTCTTATTGAGCAGCAAACTAAACTTTTCTTCTGTGAAAAAGTACTTCATAGTTCATACTACCTGTTTGATATTAACAAGGAATTGTCGAGTGATGTAAGACTGAGAAATCGAACGTGCACTTAGGAAAAGTAATTGATATCCGTTCTCCTGCATCACATCATCATACATGATATGAAATCTCTCTTCATCTGGAAACAATCTCGAAATCATGTGGCGAGGGTAAACAATCTCACAAAGGAGAGCTAACGAAACTATTAGTGTGAAGAGTGTTTGACCACACCAGAAAATGCTAAATTCACAATGCAAACACATAAGAAGAAACAGTTTTTTCTCAATAATTGATAACGATGAACCTTTATTGCCGTGAAGAGATGCGCGACACCTGTCTGCGACCAATCCATGCCAACCAAGGGCATGACCTGACCTAGAAGATCAGAACTGCAGCAAGCATTTATAAGGGATCAATGATAGAGAATGCTACGAGCTGAATTGACGAAATGGCATCAACGATATGGCAAACAATTTGTCTATGTAACAGGATGAGAACAAATAAAAACCAGTGGCTGTCCAATTCACTACTGTGATAAGGGAACTGTGGATAGAGGACAGAAATTATATACCGTGTAATTGTCCCATCAACATCAGATATCACAATTTTAGAGTCCCATCTCCACAGAAAAATTCGGGCATCGACCTGGACGTGTCAAATTCAGTCAGTGCAACATCTAACATATTATAGCGAGAGGAATATTAAGAAACATAAAACTCATCATTTATAAATAAAAAAAGTAAAACAAACCTGTTGCTTGCCCAGCATGGCAGTCGAGAAGGTGAATATCACAACATTCTTCCCTTCTTTTAACTGTAAGGATTGCAGATGTTTAGATGTTGGAGTTAGTGTCTTTACTTTCTTCTTGGTTCCCTTCACTTTGGTCACATTCGTCCCGCTCTCCACGTCACTAGGTCCATTTGAAATGTCTAAGTCACTCGCCTTTTCACTAGAATCCATCACATCCGGAATTTTAGTGGCAGTTGATCTTCTGAAGTGGCCCTTTCCACCAGTTCCTAATAAAGTATCCCCAGACTTTGGAGGGTATCCTGAAGAACTTCTAAAAGTCAACTTCTATAGTATTTCGTGTACAAATATGATAAACCGAAGTATTAATTGGAAGTTCTAGATTACATTCATTTAATCTATTCCAATTCAAATATTGAATATTCAAATACATTCAAATAACATCTAGAGGTGATTCTAAACCAAGCAAAACAAACAGAAAATAAGGTAATAGAATTGCCTATTCTCGGTCGAGCAATTTGAATGGAGAGGATTGGTGCACTTGAGTTGTGACTCACTTATAGAAATAAAACATCTACAAGCTACAATCACTTTGACAGCCAATCGGCTTTCTAAAACAAAGCAAATATAAAAGATTTGTTGTTAATATGGACATTCTCCATTCTGATGCTAATAGTTTGTGAAAGGCATTCGTGTACAAATATGATAAACCGAAGTATTAATTGGAAGTTCTAGATTACATTCATTTAATCTATTCCAATTCAAATATTGAATATTCAAATACATTCAAATAACATCTAGAGGTGATGCTAAAAGTTTGTGAAAGATATATGAAGAATCATATTTAACAGCCGGATGTCTTCTGGCAACCACAACGTTATCGGCCATAGTAAAATTAACCCATCATATCATTTTCTTACCTGGCTTAGGAGGTTCACCAGCTGTTCTTTGAGCACCCGGCGGTTGATCATCTTTTTCTGTACATACGTCCACATCTGGATTTAGTGAAGCATTCGAGAGGTGGCTGGGATCAGTTACTTCAAGAGTATTGCTTACGGAATCCATGATGGGCAAAGATCTCGCAGTTCTAATGCTTACGTTGCCAGTCTCTGTAACGCGGACATCATTAGACATAGAACTCAGCATTCTAGGGTCTAAACACACATCATTTGTATAGTCATTCGTTTCAGATTTCTCTAATGAAGAAATGGAGCAACATTTTGCATCACTCGACTCGGTGTCTTGACCAGCAACTCTTCTCATAAGTAAGAAATCGGAGGCTTCTTTCCCCTCATGATCAGTTTCACTGAGTTCCAAGCGTTTCGCAGCGGGACGAAGACCATCCATTTCACCGAAGAGGCATAGATCTTCTTCTGAAACCGTTGATGCTCCAACCGAAGGTGGAACAGTACACCTTTCGATATGGGGATCATAAACAATCTTGTCATTATCCTCCAAAATAGTATGTACATCCGCGGGTACACCATTACTAGTTCCTCCACTCACGGACATCTTTTCTTCATGGACGACCGTGAAATGATCCCCGGAATAAATGCATACTTCTCTGCATTCTTTATGACAAAACGGCCGAATTTTCTCTTTGGATGATCCCTCTAATTCAACAGATGAGCAGAAAGAGTGACTATTATCTCTTCCATTCTCCTCCACAGAGAAATTAGCATCGGACAAACTATTAAGCCTCGCAATACAGTCATCAATATCCGTATCAGATTTTGTAGCCTCAGAAACCACAGAACTCAGCTGCAAATCTGATTTATTTAAGCCTAATTCTGATATCACCGGTTCTAGCTTTGTTAAAGTGGTATATTCTCCTACACTGTCGACTGAAGGGGAAACAGTATACTCCGAGGTAACACCATTCGCCTCGACATTGCTCTTCATAAGGCTTATTTCATCATGACTAGAGCCATCAAACAGAGGACTTTTCTTGACTACTTTTCTCAATGTGTCTGCATCGGATAATGGCTCACAATCGTCTTTCTTGCATTTGGGGGAACCAAGATTAGTAGACCACCTCAAGTCCAAGAGATCAGCCGCCATCTCAGCAACCTCTAATGATCCTTCTACGTTAGCATCATCTGCATTTTCTTTCCCTTGAACGGCCTCTTCTGCCGGAGATCTCTTTCCAAAAATGCCAAAAAGATTAGACTTGCGAGTGTTCGTCCTACTCAAAACCTTCTCTTCAGCAACAACGGGTTCAAACAAACCAGAATCACAGGTGCAACTTTTCGATTTCATCAGCCATCTAGGCTTCCCTTCCGTCTCCTCACCGGATGAGTGTGGAGACGAGGCTCCACACTCACCTTCCTCTGCTGCCTCAATGTCCTCCAAAAAGAATGCCTCTCCTTTACTATCCAAGTGCATATTGAAATCCGCCTCGACATCATTCACACTAATGCCAACCACCTTCTCTTTCATCTTCAACACCCCCTGAAACTTCCCAAACTGAACATACCATGGCGAAGACTTGTAGCTCCCATCTGGCTGCTCCACCACGATTATGTCTACAGCGCCACCAAACGGATGGAAAGTCCCGGAAACCGTGTACACACTCTTACTAATGTAGCTACCTAGCTTCCCCACAGCCTGCATCTTGACAGAAACCAAACACCCCCAACTAGCACAACCTTCAAACACACATCAAATCCACAAATTCGACACTCCAAAAAACTCAAAACAGACTAACCACAATGATCCATCAAACAATCCAAATGCTCCCAAAAATATTCAAATACAAAACCAACAAACACCTTTAACTAACAGAATCTCCAAATCACATAAAAATCACAAATTTGATACATCAAAAACCTCAAAAGCTACCTACACTAATCCATCAAAAAACCCAAATGCTCCCCAAAAAAGCCCCATCTCTTTCTACCAAGCAATCCAAATCCCAACAACTACCCCATATCAAGAAATTGAATAAAGATCAAATCTTTCATACAAACCACTATGATGATCGGTGAAATAACTGCTTCCCCACACAAAAAATGAAGGAAAAAAAGAGGGATCAAATCATTTAATTGAAAATGCCACTCACAAATTCAAAACCGATCAAAGGGAATCCAGCTCAGGAAAGTTGGAAATTGGAGAAATGAAAACAGGAACACTCAATGCGAACGATAAACCGCCAAAGAGTGGGCGTCGAAGAGCAGTTGGCGTCTAAACCATATTCCTTCGTGGATTATTCGAATTGAGCTATGCACATTTAATTATATATGTAAATATCTTAATAAAGGAGCCCGCTCTGTAGATAGATTAACAGAAAACACATTGCATGCAATCAAATGTTTCCATGAAGAAGGAGGAGGCTTCCATGATCGAATCAGGAGTTTATTTATTTTAGGGATTTTTAGGGGTGATTTATTATAATTTCATGATAGAACTATTTTTGGTAATGTTAATTTTATTGAAAATGTGATAGTGATGAGATTTGAATTTTGCTAAAATAACAAACTAATAAAATAATAATATGCTTGTATTTTGCTTGCGAGTCTATCATTACTAAATCTTTAAATTTTTATTCATTTATCAATTGAGAAAATAGTAATTGTTGTATTTTTTCACATGTATTTAAAACAAATATTTGTAAATGAAATAGTACGAATATTTTAATCACGATTCACCAATCATTAACTCTCAAGATTTTACTTTATAGGTCATGATCCATATATTTGGACTATTGGAGTAACAATTGAGATTGGGGTTATTCTTGAAATTTTGGTACTTAAATCCATGACTTAATAGGAACATATTGAATCAAAAGTTATATTATGTTAATATTTTTCATATTTAACAATAATCGATCTTTATGTTAAGACAAAGACTTTTATGTATGCATTGACGTGGTGTTTGCATCACATATCTTCTCATTACCTTTGGAGTCGTCAAATCAAACGCAAATCGATATCAGGTTCGACTCGCATTTCTTGCGCGCTCAAGAATGGTGTTGCTCTTCCTTAAGTACGTTCTCAATGCTGATATTTGGGGCATGAAATCTTCTGATTAAAATGATACTTACAGTATCTTTAAACTCATAATCAAAGCTTATATGCTAGTAGTAAATTGAGAACTTTTTTAAGTAAATCAATTATTATGGGCTGCATAGTAGACATGGAAATGGGCCAGCCCACATAACAAAGAGCTTTTCTTTGTACAAGATTAAATTGCATATAATTAACCAGGAAACTATATACAGTCATACACGAACTAACTCCACCTTTTTCCGATCACTCTAGCCCCTCGTCACACCTGATTTTTCCGAGCAACCTCCATATGAACTCCAACAAGAGAAGCATGAAAAATACAAACATTTGTCATTTCTTCTTTTCCCTTTTACAAAAATTTTGTCAATTATAATCAAATCTAAAATTTAATCTATTTCACTTCTAATATTGTATCATACTACAGTATCATTTTTTACATGTCATAAATAGTGCTTAGTTGGGATATTCAAAAAAAATACTACGACTAAATTTAATTGGAAGAAAAGATTATGATTATGTTATATTCACCATCAATAATGAAATACTATCAACTAGTACTAAACAATGACGGTTATGCAGGAGGGGGTGGTCGCCCCTCCCCTGGCTGCCGAGAATATTGAATTTTCTTAAGGTTTGGCCGGAAAATCCCATGGTCACCCCCTCCCTAGAAAAAAATTGAGAGAGACGAAGACTCTTTAGCTAAGCGGCAATGGAGAACTGCGTAGGGAGGAGGGAAGAAGAGAAGATAGAGTTATTGGAATACGAAAATAATGGTGTTAACGCCGGAATTGGAGATAGTAAGGGTCTGCGCAGGGACGGAGTGAAGAAGAGAGGATGACATGTGATTGGGATGCATTGTTGGGCCTAATATTAATTGAGCTAATTTAAGAAATTAGTAGAGTGCATTTATTATTTATTAGGCTTATTTTTGATTTAATAGAGGAATTTCAATAGATATATTTTTCCATTTCTCAGTAGAGTTATTTCATAAAAATAATTACTAAACATATCCCTAGAGATTTTATTACTTCAACGTCCTAATCAGTAAATGAAATTTACAAAATAAATATTATTATATGTACATATTAAATTATATTAATTGATTATATTTTTAAAGCATCAATAGAGTTTATTTTATACCGTATAACTTTAAATAAGCTATACTTTTATACAATTTTATAAACTAGTTTCATCGTCAAGTTGAGTTTTCAAAAGAAAATTTTAGCGATCATATTGTCCATTATTAATTTTTGACCGAACCATAAATATTTGGAACAAAAGCTACACACTTCATGTATATGACTAAAAAGTTTTTTTGAGCAAAATGTATGGAACCAATTCAGGACTTTAGTTTATTGCATATATCAAATATAATAAGAAAATATGATGATGATTATGAGTGAAGTTGTCGTTTACATGTACTGGAAGACGACAAAGAAAGTATAAGAGAACTCAATTCCACTTCCTCCGAAAAACATTTCTGGATCTGCCACTGGTTATGGGGTTGCCGAGGGATGACCAACCCCACCATATGATACTTCATGCGTTTATGAAATAATGTTCCAATTTTATTTTATTTTTCATATTAAATAAATGGACTCCACTTTTCACTGACTCAATAAACACTCACATTAAGACCACATTAAGACTGTATCTGTATGTGCCTCAACATATGTATTCATATATTCTCATGGACTAACAATTGTCACAATAAAATGAAAAAATTTAAACCCAGAAAAAATCAAATTAATCAATCCTAAAAAAAACAATAAAATTACGGCTGCGGCTTGCTTTTATCAAATTTCCTTTTTTCTATTGGTAAATAAATTTAAATTTAAAGGCCGCACGTGAGCTTTTATCAGACTTCTTAGCTCTTACAATGAGCGATCGCCGCCCGAATCGCCTCCTGCATCTCCTCCATGGTCGCATCGCTCTTCCTCGGCGGAGTCGAGGCGCCGCTCGCCGCCAGCATACCGCTGTGCCTCGGCGAGGCCCTCACCGACCACGGCACCGAAAATCGCCCCCTCATTCCGCTCTTCCTCTCACTGACCCTAACATCCCCCGCAAACGAATACGACTGCTGCCGGATAAACTCGCCGGCGATCTCCTGCCGCCGCCCTCCTGGCGTCAGAAGCGCCATCACAGATCGCGCGCATTTCTTGATCACCTCGAACCTCGATTTCCGCTTCTCCGTATTCTGACTATTCTGATCGTCGTTGCTGCTGCTGTCGCTGCTGCCGCTGTCTTCTCTCTCCTTTTTCCCAATCCCAAGGAAAGAGAAGGGTTTTGACTTTTTCTTTTTTTTCTCTTCCGCCACGTGGCGGCTTTTGATTCTGTTATTATTATTGTTATTGTTGTTGTTGTTGATGCTGTTTATCTCCTCGATTGGGGGAGTGAAGCTGCCTTGGGAGCTGGTGGAGAACCGCGGCAGCGAGGCGGGGCCGGGGAGGGAGTGGAGGGGGATGAGGTGGCCGCGGAAGAAGATCTCGCTGGCCGGAGATAGGTCGATCGCATCGGCCAACGAGGGAGGAGAGTGTTCCGTCTTGCTATCTTTTTTCGCCCGCGGGTGGAGGGTGAAGGTGAAGGAGAATTCATGCGAAGGAGACGACGAAGGCGAGGACGGCGCGGACTCAGACCCGGACAGGTTTCGGTCGAGGTGTACGCTGTGCTCTGTGGATTGTACGTTTGGTTGTGCATCACTAATCCTCATCGTTTGATCATGTTCTTCCATGATGGTTTTAAGAACAACAAAATTTCTAAGGAGTGCCAATTTTTGTGAAAGATAAAGGATAGTATACTAATTTTCATGAAATAGGGTGGATTGGGGGTGGGGATATGGGGTTGGAGGTCTTCTCTATATCGAAAATTGTGTATAAAAAGTGTAACAATATATACTTTCTCCTTCCACCAAAATATGGCGCGTTTTACCATTTTCAACTGTCCGCTAACCATAAACACATTTATTTTTTTCAACTTTTAGTAAGTTGACTTCATACTCCATAATTCATTATAGTAGTATTTTGTAATAGAAATAATATAGGATTTTCATAATCAATTAAATATTTTTATTCATCTTCTTTATAAAATTAAATTCTCATTGAATCAAAACGTGTCTTTTAAATGCGGATGGAGGGAATATATGAGATTAGTGTAATTTGGCAAGGGGGCATATGGTGGATGTATAATGGAACCAATGATATTACATGTATATTTGTTAAGATTGTGCTTTAAAATATTATCTGTTTACTTAATTTTAAATCTGATTTAGATTTTTAATATTATTTTGTGTAATTATAATAGTTATTTTTATTATCAATATATAGTAATATTAGTTAATGTTATAAACTACTAATAATTAATTAAGACAATATTAAAGTAATTTTAAAATTACAAATTGTACTTTATTAATATAAAAAATAATTATTGTTGTAATAGTGATGATTTTATAATATATTGTCTATTATCATGTTACCAATTAATGCTTTATTATTAAAATCTGAATGCAATTAATAAAACTAGGAACCGAAATAAGAATATGAATTTTTGTGTTTCCAATTACTAACTTGTAAGTACCTTAATGTAAATTTTTTAAATTATAAATCATCTTAATTATATTACTATTGTTATTTTTATCATTATCAGTGTTATGTCAATTAATTTATTATTACTATTATTATTGATAATATATTGCTATTATTATTATCTATGACAATAATAAAAAAAATAGAAACTATAAACCGTAGATATAATTGTAGCTGAGTCAATGAGTCCTCTTTCGAATGAAGAGATACGTCTCTAAAGTAGCAGCACCACTAACAGTAGTCTGTAGAGCTCCAGCAAACTGGATGAAGACGAAGGCAGAGCTTAGACAGGAAACTATGTAAGAAAGAGGGATAGAATTGTGCAATGCTACGAGTGGAGAGATATGCTTGGTGTGTGTGAAATGCATGGAATGACTTCCTATTTATAGGCACAGTCCAATGCATGTGGAGGCTGCTGGTCAACACAGACATTGTCTGTCATCATGGTTGAGCAATAATCATAGGGGGGTTACAAGTCGTTACAGGTTCAGAGCTGGAGCTAGAGGTTAAACCTGGACGGTTGTATCGGGACACGCGGTGCGTCTATTTTCATTCACGACGTGTACATCGTTACATGTCAGCCACGCTTGCTTCGTCACGTTGGCAATGTAGCTCATTGACTTGGACAAGTCAGTTGGTCTAAAAAATTAGGTTGGGCTCGAACCACGCCCAAAGACTAGCTTAAAGACCAATTATCAAGATCCAAGTCCAACGCAAATCAAGGTTGAACGTTACAAAAAGATTGGCACAACAATGCACGACTATTAGTTAGAATGATTAACTAAATACAAAGGAAAACATAAGAATAAAAAAGACTAATATGTCTGAGAATTTGGTGAATGCAAACGGCTTTCAGTACTTGTTCACAAGGTCTGACAAGGCATTATATGTCCCAATGATCCCACACACGAGGCCTATCACAGCAATGCAACTACTCATAATGATCTGTGAAGAAGAAGACTAGATCATCAACAAACAACACAACAAAAGAGAATCAAAATAATTTTAGAATTTTAGATATGCATACCTGCATTTAGTTCCCCTCTTTCCAATAATTTTCAAGAAGCATAGAGATGGCATGACCATAGCCTGAATCAAAACCCAAATATTAATAAATAAAAAACAAAAAAGGTTACGTAACCGATCAAAATGAATGTAAACTCCTTACGATGAGAACACCAAAGAGAGAGCCTATGAGAGACATCACGGTGTCTGCAAAAAAAACATCCCAATCCAAGTTTTTTCATTGAGAGAGACGCGTTTTGTGTGAAATAATCAAGGCACCTACCAAAGAAGGGGACGAGCATGGCGACAAGGATAGAAGACTGGACGAGTGATGTTCGTATAAGGAGGAAAGACATGTGAGTGTTGGATATTCTTAATGGCAGCAACTCCTCAATGGCTCTAGCCAGTGGATTCAATGTCAATGCAATCTTGTTTCTAGCTAAGGAAAATCTTGAAACATATCAACAATATGTCATGTCATGTTAGGGTAGTGATACTCTATATATTGTACAAACTCCAAACTTTTCAACGCAGTGTCAACTCAATGTTAACATAATGTCTAATACATTGTAAAATTTCAATATTTTGATTTCAACACAATGTCAACACGGTATCAACAATTGACACCATGTTGATATTGTTGGAAATAGTGTAGCCTTTACACGGGCAACTCTTGCTATTACAAAAGAACCAAAAACTAGAAGGTAAATAGAACAAAAGAAATACAATAAGAGAACAAGATGCAAACTATTGTCTTCTTTAAGTCGAGTCGAGGTAACCCTCTCTCCGCAAGACGAGATACGCCCCGGCTAGTGCTCACGGATTGGCGCAACGTCCCCAAAGATGAAACGACTTTCCTCCTACCGAGTTGAAGCACCTCAAACTCGTAGGCTCCGGCGAACTTGAATTGGAGGCGAGAACCGAACAATGTAGTGCTCCTAAGATGCGAACTAGAATGCTTGAGCTTAGAGAGAAGAGAGAATGATTGTTGGTGTTTTTTCATCTCTCAAATCCACACCTATTTATAGGATAGGAGTGGCCACACGAGAGGTCTCGGCATTAAGGCACCTCATAACCATATTGGAGGTTACATCATATGAAAGGCCAAGAGACTTGGAAAATGAAAAGCTTAAAGCTTTCCAAATTTCCTCACGTTTTTCTTACAATCCCCCACATTGGTTAGAGCGCTGCAAGCTCAAACCAACACCAGACACAAATGCATGTATGCAGACTCTTTGCTCAGTTCTCGAGAAACGATACTGTCTTTGGAAAGGTAACTTGTGGTTTTGAACCTTCCATAGTCAACACTATCGGACATACCGGCGGGCTAGTGGACACGATGCCTTGAACTATTCCTCCTTGGTGTATGCCTAGTCAATAGCATCAACATAATATTGTTTCAACTCCATCAGTTCTCACGTTTGTGTCCGTTTCGGCCATGGAACACCTCTTTGGAATTCATAAGTGACTCACACACACGAAGCGGCCCCACTTCTCACTTACATAGGTGATTCTTTCATGAGTATCCTGCCATACTTCATCTCCCTGAGATTTCAAGAATCATTAAAAGTCAAAAGACTTAACCTCTTACCACGTGCAGGTTACAGCACTCAACGCTTTCTGAAGAATGGGCAAAGATTAAAATCTTCTGAGTGTTACAACTAGATTTGTATAGCTTTGTTTCCCATTGAACCAATCCCATGGGATCTCCAATCGTATGGTTGGGTTACCACTATACTCATCTTTTAAGATGTGGTTTTCAGTCCCATTCCTTTTAGCAATTTATGCATTTGATCACGGTTTAAACCTTTTGTTAATGGATCCGCTATGTTATCCACTGACTTAACATAGTCAACTGTGATAACACCACTTGTGATCAACTGCCTTACGGTATTATGTCGTCGACGAATGTGTCGAGACTTACCATTATAGAAGCCACTGTGTGCTCTACCTATAGCTGCTTTGCTATCACAGTGTATCACTACTGTGGGCACTGGCTTCTTCCAACATGGAATACATTCTAGGAAATTTCTGAGCCACTCGGCTTCTTCCCCTGCTTTATCCAAAGCGATAAACTCAGATTCCATGGTGGAACGAGCAATACACGTCTGTTTCGTTGACTTCCACGAAACAGCACCACCCCCCACAGTGAACACATACCCACTCGTCGAAAATGAGTCTTTTGAATCAGAGATCCAATTTGCGTCACAATACCCTTCAAGTACTTGGGGATATCTTGTGTAGTGCAATCCAAAGTCAATAGTATACTTCAAGTATCTCAAAATTCTGCACAGAGCTTTCCAATGTTCCTTGCTTGGATTGCTCGTGAATCGGCTCAACTTGTTCACCGTACAAGCAAGATCTGGTCTAGTACAGTTTGTGATAAACATCAAACTTCCTATGACCTTTGCATACTCTTCTTGAGCAACAGGCTCACCCATATTCTTGCTTAGATGGACATTGAGCTCCAAAGGAGTCTTTGCTGGCTTACAATCAAACGAGTTGAATTTCTTAAGCATTTTCTCAACATAATGAGATTGCGTTAAGGCAATTCCCTCATTAGTCCTCAAAATTTTGATTCCGAGAATCACATCAGCTAGACCCATATCTTTCATATCGAAATTTCTTTTCAACATGTTTTTTGTCTCGTTGATAATGGCACTATTGCTGCCCATTATCAACATATCATCAACATAAAGACACACAATAACAAACCCGTTATCTGTGTTCTTAATGTAAACACACTTATCACACTCGTTGATAGTGAATCCATTTGTCAACATCACATTGTCAAACTTCAAGTGCCATTGCAACGGCGCTTGCTTCAATCCATAAAGAGACTTTACCAATTTGCATACCTTGCGTTCTTGCCCGGGCACAACAAACCCTTCAGGTTGCTCCATGTATATCTCTTCTTCTAAATCACCATTCAGAAACGCAGTTTTCACATCCATTTGGTGAATCTCAAGATTGTGCAACGCAGCAATCGCAAGAAGCACCCGGATGGAAGCTATTCTCGTAACAGGTGAGTAAGTATCAAAGAAGTCATGCCCTTCTTTCTGCTTGAAGCCTTTCACCACTAGGCGAGCTTTGTACTTATCTACAGTACCATCTGGTTTATGTTTCTTTTTCAGAATCCACTTGCATCCTAAGGCCTTACAACCTTCCGGCAAGTCTACTAACACCCATGTGTTATTTAGCATAATGGATTCCATTTCACTGTTGATAGCTTCTAGCCACCACACTGCGTCTGGGCCAGACAATGCTTCTGATAGTGACTTTGGTTCACCATCCAACATAAAAGTTATGAAGTCTGGACCAAAAGTCTTAGCAACTCTAACTCTTTTACCACGTCTTGGTTCTACATCCTCGGGACTTGTCCTCGTCACTTTTGGAGAATTAGAACTAGTGGTTTCATCCATCGTTCTTTCACTAGAATGATCATCTTGCTTCTTGCAAGGAAACACATTCTCAAAGAATACAGCATTCCTTGACTCAATTACTGTTCCTTCAGCTACAGCAGGTATAGCTGACTTATGAACTAAGAAGCGACATGCGCTACTGTTCAATGCATATCCAATAAAGATACAATCGACTGTTTTAGGGCCAATTGCAACTTGTTTTGGAGGCGACACTTGTACCTTTGCTAAACACCCCCACACTTTTAGGTATGTATATGAAGGTTTCTTTCCCTTCCACAATTCATAAGGAGTCACATCCCTATATTTGAGTGGAATCTTATTCAAGATGTAATTTGCGGTTAGCAAAGCTTCCCCCCACATGTTCTGGGGTAATCCTGAATTAATCAACAGAGCATTCATCATCTCTTTCAGTGTTCGATTTTTGCGTTCAGCAACACCATTCGACTGAGGAGAATATGGAGCCGTGGTTTGGTGAATTATACCACTTGCATGACATAATTCTGCAAACGGCGCCACATATTCACCACCTCTATCACTTCGAACACATTTAATTCGACAATTAAGTTGATTTTCGGCTTCATTTTTGAAGTCTTTAAACGCTTCAATTGCCTCATCTTTACTTCTTAATAAGTAAATATAACAATACCTTGTGCAATCATCAATGAATGTGATGAAATACTTTTTACCACCTCTAGTTTGCACAAATTTTAAATCACATATATCTGTATGGATCAACTCTAGAGGTTTGGTGCTCCGTTCTACCGAGCGGAACGGCAGTTTAGTCATTTTTGCTTCAACACAGACTTCACATTTCTTTTGTGAATTAAACTCATCAACTTTTAGTAAATCAAGATTTACTAATCTTTTTATAGCATTTAGATTCACATGTCCTAATCTACAATGCCATAAATCGGCGCACTCAAGCAAGTAAGACGAAGAAGCATTCTTATTATCATTCACTTGATTCGGTACACGGCCAGTGGCCATTACATTAAGTTTGAACAAGTCATTGGAAAGATAACCTTTTCCAAGGAAAGTACCAAACTTGGATAACATAAACTTGTCAGAATCAAACACTAGCTTAAAGCCATGACTAACAAGCAAACTACCAGAAACAAGATTTTTGCGGATGTCTGGGACATGCAGCACATCCTTCAGCTTCAGCTCACGACCAGATGTCATTAAGAGCTTCACTTCTCCCATCCCAACGACTTCAGACAAGTCTTGGTTTCCCATGTGGAGCTTCTTCCCTTCTACTTGCTTATAGGTCGAAAATTGGCTACGATCAGAGCACACATGCACAGTAGCTCCGGTGTCAACAAACCAAGCCTTCGGATTGTCAACATGGTTCACTTCAGAAACCACAGCAGCCAAGTCATCATCGTTGAAGTCTCTCTCGACCATGTTAGCACTCTTCTTGAATTTCATCCTTTTAGGCTTTCGGCAGTCCTTCGCCATGTGGCCCGGCTTATCACAGTTGAAGCAGTTGCCTTCAAATTTTCGGACAGCAGCTACCTTCCCCTTGCCCTTGTCACTTTCCCTTGGGCGGGGGACGCTTGGAAGATCCTCCCTTCTCCATCAGATTTGCCTTGGCATGTTCAGGCCCTCCTAACTTCTGATGGTACCGCCTATTATCCTCTTCTACACGAAGACGGACAATCAGGTCTTCTGGCTTCATCTCCTTTCTCTTGTGCTTTAGATAGTTCTTGAAATCTGTCCAGCACGGAGGAAGCTTCTCGATCATTGATGCAACAACAAACTGGTCTGGCAAGGCCATCCCTTCAACGTGGACATCATGGATAATGATTTACAATTCTTCAGCTTGCTCTACCACAGAGCGAGAGTCCACCATCATGTAGTCCAGAAATTTTGCGAATACAAATTTCTTTGTACCGGCGTCCTCGATGCGATACTTCTTGTCAAGAGCCTCCCACAAAGCTTTGGAGGTCTTAGCCCCGGCAAAGATGGAATAGAGACTATCCCCCAAGCCGTTCAAGATATAGTTCTTGCACAAGAAATCTCCTTGATGCCAAACATCATAGGCAGCCCGGACATTAAAGTCCGTCTCCTCCTCCGGTACAGTTGGAGCATCCTCCTTGAGGAAATTAGCAACACCCAACGTAGTTAGGTAAAACAGCATCTTTTGTTGCCAACGCTTGAAATCCAAGCCCTTAAATTTTTCAGGCTTGTCAGCTTGAGCCATGACCCTTGAGGTCGAAACAGGTGCCATCGTTGAGGTATTAGCGGATGCAGAAGACGATCCAATGTTGTTGTTTCCGTTCCCTCCAGCTTCGGTCGACATGATTTCGGCAAGAGTACACTATCTCGTCTTGCGAATGTTGGAAATAGTGTAGCCTTTACACGGGCAACTCTTGCTATTACAAAAGAACCAAAAACTAGAAGGTAAATAGAACAAAAGAAATACAATAAGAGAACAAGATGCAAACTATTGTCTTCTTTAAGTCGAGTCGAGGTAACCCTCTCTCCGCAAGACGAGATACGCCCCGGCTAGTGCTCACGGATTGGCGCAACGTCCCCAAAGATGAAACGACTTTCCTCCTACCGAGTTGAAGCACCTCAAACTCGTAGGCTCCGGCGAACTTGAATTGGAGGCGAGAACCGAGCAATGTAGTGCTCCTAAGATGCGAACTAGAATGCTTGAGCTTAGAGAGAAGAGAGAATGATTGTTGGTGTTTTTTCATCTCTCAAATCCACACCTATTTATAGGATAGGAGTGGCCACACGAGAGGTCTCGGCATTAAGGCACCTCATAACCATATTGGAGGTTACATCATATGAAAGGCCAAGAGACTTGGAAAATGAAAAGCTTAAAGCTTTCCAAAATTTCCTCACGTTTTTCTTACAGATATTTTCTATTGATATTATTTCGTCATCTGTTGACAATTTCTAATAGTCCAGATCATAGTTTAAAGTTTATACAATATATAAAGTTTGCATTTGATTACATCCTTGTCATTTTATACTCCTATAATATAGAATTATACTCCGATGATATAGAAAAAGTATGTTACTAGTAAAGGATATTTGGAGAATGGATTGATAACCTGTTGAAAAGAAGCATGGAAATGTTCAAATATTTACTATATCACTAACATCAAAACATGCCTAATGGTGAGGTGAAGAAGCGTGTTACCGTTGTCCACAAAGCTATTTTGTAGCTGAGTTTGTGCTGGGGTAGATTCAAAGTGATCTGTGTAACGCCCCGAACTCTTTAAGATGGGGATGCTACTAAAATACTAAAATTCTAATAATAAATTGGTTACTTTTATTTTAAAGACTTAAAACGTTTAATATGTGAATAAAAAAATGAAACAATTTAACGAATTGAAAAGAGAAAACATCATTTACATTTTACTTTAGAACAACTAATTAATCTTCTATTTTTAAACATAAAACCAAAACAAACCATCTTATAAAAGCTGTCAAACTTATTACTCATATGACCTACTGAAATCATATTGGTGGAAGTTCTCACAAAGAAACTGAATCACAGAGATAACGATTTGACCAAAGTCATTGAGAAAAGAGGCAAAATTCTAGATTGAAATTCGAAACTGTGGAAAAAAGGCTGGGTTGATCAAAAGATAAGTGCAAACTCATCAGAAAAGATAAATGTCAACCACTATGTTTCCAATAATAACATAAGAACAGATACTTAAGAAACTTGATAGTTCTTAAGAATAAAATCTGGGCATCTATTGTAACGCCCCACTTTTTCAAACCCTAATTTTTGGGTTATAAAATTTTTGCATTAAATGCCTTAAATGCTATGATATGTGAATTATTTGATGAGTAATTAATTGCATAGTGTCTTTGTGACCTAATTGCGTATGAGAATTGAGATTGAGTTGAATAGTCAACTCGTTGAAATGTTGACGTGGCTATTGAATAGTCAAAGATGGGAAAAATATGACGTGGCCGTTGAAAGGTCAATGCGTTGAGAAAAAGAAGAGAAAGTGAAGAAATGATTGATTGGGTGTGAATATTTGATGCGGAGAAATATAATTGTGGGTGAATTATTTTCCTAAGGGATGAGTGAGAATTAAATAGGAGCATTATTTAAATGTGTGGAATTTTCGGCCATTATTGTTATTTGGAGAAGAAATCCTATTTTTCTTGGATTTAATTATTTGTTTGGGAGAATTATCCAAATTAAATCCAAAGTCCAATTATTCCTAATTATTTCATAATTTTCGGCCCCCATGAATTATTCTTCATGAGATTTTCGAAATCTCATATTATTGGGAAAAAGGAATTGTTATTATATTTTGATCCCTTATTTATACTCTTCCATGAATAAATATAAATATGCTAAAATATCCTAGCATATCTTGCCAAATCTAAGGAGATCTTACCATATCCTAATTAAATTAAGATTAATATTAAATCCTTTTGGAGGAATTGATTTTACACGCCACTTTCCATTTAATTGGGGAAGAATATTATTATTTTTCTTGCTCCGTGATATATTATTCTACTCCGTGAAATATTTGAATTTAAATTATAGGCTAATTAAATAGCCTATAATTTTCGAAATCCTCATGCTTCTCAACCAAATTAACGCCAATCTCTACTATATCTCTACCAAATCTTCCAAATCTTGATTTATTTAATTATTGGATATTATTATTTGGCACTCTATAAATATGAGAGAGAGATCAAACCCTAGCACACAAAACCGGCGCCCCACTTCTCCCAAAAATTTCGAAACTTCTCTCCCCACTCTCTCCAAAATTTCTTCAAGTTTTCTTCAAGATTTCTTCATCAATTGAGAAGAATTCAAGTTGGAGTTCAAGATTTTATTGAAGAATCAAGGCTATAACTTGTTTCTACCGATTATTCTTTTGGAAAAGGTACTTTAATCTTTGATCTCCTCTTCTTCTACCGATTAATCGGTGTTCTTGAGTCCACATGCATTTAGATTGAGTGAAGGGGAAATAAATTGATGAATTTTGGGATGCATGGATGTGTGTGTGTGTGGCCGTGTATGCGTGTGCGTGCACGCCTCGGGAGGCGTGCACATGTGTTGTGATCGTGTGCGTGTGTTGTGTGGGTGGAACACTCATGCGTAACACGATTTAATGGTGAATTTGGAGTTGTTAATTGAATAAAAATGATATGCTAATCATACCTTGATTTTGGATGATGATATTAAAGATTTATCGATGGGAAAAAGGGAAACATGGGAACATGCATGATTTTGAAATCAATGATTTGAAACTGATTTGTGATACGCCTAATTTAAAGGTGATACTTCGCGCTCTCAGCGTGATAAACGAGGAGAAGAGAATACTATCAAGCTAAGCCGACGAGGTGGGCTTTCTTTTAAAATAAGGACATTGTCCTAAACTGATATTGATGAGAATGAGATATGTGTTATCATGCCTTGATTTGTTTTGTCGTGCCTATCCCTCGTGGCTATGCCACTATTGATTTAATCGAATTCGGATCCTTGTAGAGCCGCAAACTCTACTTGGGTTAGTGTACACCAATGTTAGACCGAGCGCTGGCGTACGGGTCGGCCGGTCTAGTGACCTGGATTGCGGCCGCATTCCTTGTCATGTAGAATGAGGATATGGTAAACGTCAATGTGAAAAATGGTTGCGCGACCGTGATATTTGATAAAGAAAATATTTTGGTGCCTCGGGTCTTTCTAAAGTTAAAACCCCGATGGACACTTGAGAATGGCATGATAATAACTATATTTGTGATAAAACTGTTTTCGGCAATGAGCCCACTAAGTATGATTATAGTACTCAGCCCTGCATATGTTTTCCCTATGTGCAGGTTGAGTGGTGGCGAGCGGGGGGCGGTGTTGAGTAGAAAATAATATCATGATCTGTTGGAATTTTAAGTGTCGTTGTGTCTCCATACATAGCCTCACTTCTCTCTTGATCGCTTCCGCTATATTATGAAACTTGTGATCTTTGGTTGGGTTGAATACTTTTAAATTCGTGGGAATATTTTGGATATGGAATCGTTGAGAATATTTTGGGAAACCTTGATAAGCATTTATTGTGATAACCTTTTGTTGGATTTCATTGCTAAGGCATTATTTCTTTTCATATTTAGTTGTTCATTTAATGCTTTGGATAAATCCCTTTTTAAATGGAACCCTAGCCTATGAACTTTGATGCATTTAAGTCCGCCTAGTTAACGATCGCCGCATTTATTATACCCTAGATGGGCGGGTCGTTACATCTATAGAAACAAGATTTGGTTGCGAAACTCATTTTAGAATCAAAGAATAGAACTTTAGAGTAAAGTTTTCAATTGTTAACAAATACACAGTTTCAGCAGTGGGTTTCGAGGCTTATTTGACAGACCAAAAGAGTTCGTTTTCAGACTCATTGACTCCTTCCAGAACTGCGCTCTCTATCGAGCTTTAATTCATTTTTGTTTTACATGAATCCTTGACTTACCCTTGTATCTTGTGACACTCTTGAATGAGTATAGTGTTCTGGAAGCTGCCTTTATATGAGCAATTATTTGATCTTCACAATATTGCATTTAGAGTTTACATTACTGCATGTTTCGTGCCACGTGGCAGTACGAGATTGGATGTACGTTATAACTCTAATTAAGGATGCGCCCTAGCAACTTACTGCTACGAAGAGGTGGCCCCATCTCCCGAAGGCGGCATATCCCATATCAGGAAAGGTGAGTATACCATGAGCACTTTCGAAGCAATGCTTCATGAGAATTGCGGTGTAGCAGCAGATGAAGGGGAAGAGGACGGGGACGAAGAGGCTGGCCCAGCCGCCTACTTTGACCGTGTAAGGCGTCGAGAGCAGTCCTACTCCAGCCATCACATTTATACCTAAGAATTAAGATCATTCACAAATAGGTTTGAACATTTTGTTGAAAAACGCATGTATACTATTTTAATCAAATAGTAAAAGAAATTTTATTAGGGTTTAGAAACTTACTCACCATTAAATATGGTTTGAACAAGGGTGCATCCACGGCCGAGAGGGACTTCATTTGTGGCCTGTTTATTAGAGAGAAGAAAGGTGGGCGAAGTAAAGAAGACTGTATATAGGATTGTTTAATATTTTTGGGTTTGCATGTCTTTTCTAATATATTATTTAATTTGATTTCCAATCGCAAATATTTGATGGAATTCTAAATAGGATGTGATTTTTCATGTAATACAGGTACTAATTGATACGAGCACTTTTTTTACTAATTAATTAATTAGTTATTAATTAAGCATTTATTAACTGGAAAAGAAACGTTTTCTCTCGTGCCGAAAAGTAAATGTGTCATATTTATCGGGACAAAGAGACAACCTTAAGTCCGCCGATTTTGTCATTTTCAACCGCCCATCAACAAAATGTTTAATTAATTTCTTTTACTACTTTTGTAATTTAGTCTGAATTCCACTAATTTTTTCTCACTTGTATTTTATTAAAACTAAGTATATAAAGATAGTTGCGCCAGTGCGCTAATTAATTTATAGTAATAACGAATAACTTTCAATTCTGTGTATTAAAAGTATCAATACAAAGACATAATTATATCAATACAACATGTAAATTTAAATATCAACACAAAAACATAAGTTTATCAACACAAGAACATTAATAAAATTTATGCATTTGTGTTAATATTTTTAACATACAAAATTGATATTAGTTATTATTTACTAGTATTAGTTATTACTTTAAATTAGTTAGTATTTGATCACATACCTCACTTTCCATTATATTTTTCATTCACTTTTTATTATATATTTCTTAAGTTTATATTTTTTAAAATCCATGTCAAATTAAATTGAGCCTAATATTCGTATATATTGCATTAAATAAATAAATCGTCTTTACAAAGTTTTAACGTTTCAAATTTGTGTCAATTTAATTTCCTTTGGGAAAGATATATTCACATCCCATTTCATTATTTAAATACAAGACGTCAAATCCTCAATCCATCTTTTTACGAAAATTCCTTTCTTGGGCCAAATGATATTTACTCGTTTCGTTGTTACAATTTTCTCGCTTTTACTCTTTTCAAAATGTAGTACTATAAAAAATAGTCACTACTAAAGTCTTATTATCATATTTGATGAAATAAACTTAGTCCCATGATCACTAATAACTGTAATTGAATAAAAAATAGTTTAATCGTTTTTTTAGCCAGTAAAAGATCAGTTACATACTGAGACTTTTTAATATCGAGTTAATTAAGTTTGGATAACGGATTAATTAATTAAATACACGTGGGCACAATTAAATCTACTAAATCAATGCATCGACTAGTAAACAAATATTGTTTTTATGGTGTACATATTTTCCTAAACCATAAAAATAAATATTTCAAAAAAACTGCACACGTCGAATTTATTTTCAACGATTTACATATATGTGGGGACTATTAAATTTTCAGAATTTCCACATTGCAAATGGTAATACTACTATCATGTAGGCCACATTTGAAATGTTAATTTCAAACAAAACGTACGACGCCATTCATAATATATTTCGTTACGTGTAAGATTCATTTATTTTTTTGTCATGATGAATTATGTTTGACTAATTAGATCGATATTTTGATACTATCATTCAACATTTTCGACACGTAGCTCTTTTTCTAGTCTTTAAATATTGGATTTTAAGGGTTTTTTTGGCATGAAGACTAGATTTTATGAACTAACCTATTGTATTCTCATTTATAATTTTCATGCACAATTTCTCATCTCATGAAATATACTAGAGGGAAAAAAATTCAATAAGAGTTTAACCTAGCATATTTTACTTCAAATAATAGTAGTAATATTCATGATAACAACAACAATAACAATAATATTAGTAGTATATTTTTTAATTTTCATAGTTTTATTCTGTATATAACTAATGCCACTAGAAAACTATATAGATCTATGCATATTGGTACATGTGTATTGATTATAATCTAAAGATTTAATATGTAAATCAAAGGGTGAATTTTTAACAATAACTTTAATGCATAATGGTTACCGTTTTATTTTTCATTTTTAAAGAAGTATAATAAGTACCTTGCACATTTTGTGCTTGTGTTAACCATCCATTCATCACACCACCACTCTTCCCTAATAAGAATCTTACAAAACAAAATTAACGTAACTATGTATGCTTCAACACTATATATAATCAACTAGAATTCATCATCATCGTATAATATAATCTACTTGTCTCTCAAAAAATATTGCCATCGATAATGATATGTCAATTATTCATAGTACCAAATAGTAACAGTTCTAAGTAGAGTGGGACAGTAGGTAGGATCGACCAACCCCACCGTTAGTCCATAAATACCATCGAAAAACTGATCCATAAATCGATTCCACCACCGTTCGCGCAAATTCCATTTTGTGGATTGTCACTATTACTAAAACATCGTATTGTGTGTACCTCAACATATCTATTTTTATTTTCTCATGTAACAATTTTTACAATAAATTTAAACTATGCAAAGTTGAAAATTCAATTTAATTAATCTCTACAATAATAGTTAAAAAACAATAAAATAAAATTATGGCTGCATCTTGCTTTTATCTTCCACAGCATGAGACTTCTTACAATGAGCTATCGCCGCCTGAATCGCCGCCTGGAGCTCCTCCATTGTGCTATCGCTCTTCCCCGTCGGAGTGGCGGCGCCACTCGCCACCAGCAGCCCGCTGTTCCCCGGCGAGGTCCTCATCGACGCCGGCGCCGAGAATTCGCCCCTCCGCCCCCTCATCATGCTCCCCCTCTTTCTAACCCGAATATTCCCCGAATACGAATACGGCTGCTGCCGGAAAATCTCGCCGGAGCTCCGCCGGCGCCGCCGCGCCGGCGACAGGAACGCCGCCACGAATCGCACGTACCGCTTGATCAGCTCGAATCTCGATATCCGCTTCTTCTCCGTTGATTGCTGATTATTGCGATTATCGTTGTTGCTGTTGCTGTTGCAGTCGCCGTCGTCTTCTCTCTCCTTTTTATGGATTCCGAGGAGAGAGAAGGATTTTGATTTCCCTCCCTCCTTCCCTTCCGCCACGTGGCGGCTCTTTTCTTCGTTGTTGTTGTTATTATTTTTTGATAGCTCTTTAATTGGAAGATTGAAGCTGTCGAGGGAGGTGGTGGAGGAGCGCGGCGAGACGGGGAGGTGGTGGAGGAGGTGGAGGGGGAGGAGGTGGCCGTGGAAGAAGATATCGTCGGCCGGTGATAGGTCGATTGCGGCAGCAAACGGCGGAGGAGAGGGTTTCGCGGCGGCCGGCGGGTGAAGGGAGATGGCGAAGGAGAATTCATGCGGAGGAGACGGCGGCGCCGGCGCAGGCGCCGGGGTTTGGTTGAGGTGTACGTGGTGCTTTTTGGGTTGTACGTTTGGTTGTGCCTCATTAGGATGTTGTGCTTTCATGATGGAATTTTCTTGGTGATTTAAGACCAACAAAATTTCAAGGCTACCTAATTAATTTGAGAAGGATATCGATAATTTGCAAGAAAATGGGGAATGTTGTCTTCTCTATATCTAAAAATTGTGTTATGCATGAAAAGTGTACCAATTATATAATATGGGATTTGGCATATTTTGGCAAGGGGGCATGTGGTGGATGTATAATGGAACCAATGATAGTGGGGTCACATTTTGGAAGCTAAAACCTTTTAATTACTATAGTCATCTACTTATTTTGAGGAAGATTAATCTATTGCATATCCATATTTCCATATTGAACATATAGTATCATTAAGTGTTTTATATTACTTTCTTCGTCCGATAGAAATAGACTTTTTAGGATTGGCACATATTTTAATAAGTAATTTGATCAAATAAAAGACATAGAGAAAAGTAGTTGAAAAAGGTTTAAAGTTATTAAACGTATAGAGGCATATTACTACGCTCTCATTGAAATAATGTCAAATTTCTCATCTGCCCTCCCCTCCAATGCATATTCCTTATATAAAGAGTAAAATTTTTCACTTTGGTAGTAAATAAGATTAAATTTAATGAGGCATTTAATTTGTGGTGTATTTGCAAACTCTAGAAGAAAACTATTCATTCGAGAAGAATCTGAGGTTGGGAAAACAAGATACTATGAAATAGGTCGTGAATATTAAAGACTAAAAGTGATATGATAACAGGCTTTGTTGAGTTCTTTTTGTAGTTATCTACTACTCCACTTTCATAGTTTCGTGGATTAGTAAAGTAGATATTTAAATTTAGGCTTCAACTTTCATGTGTGTTTTTATTTAGTCTTGCTAGATGACAAAAAAACTTTGAAAATTGAGATTAATTTGTCTTTCTTTGACTATAGATAAGCACGAGGGTAAAGACATTTTATGCTTAATTGATTATTTGGAGAAATGAAAATAAATAGAGTCACGCTCATATATGTACCAAAAATAGATAATAATTTCAAGAAAGATTAAATATAAAGTAGTTTCTAAATTAAAACTATTCATTTAAATTTCTTTAAATTTGGTGTTGCGACACATCATTGTCTTATTGTTGACTACCATGTACGTTTATATCATATTTTTTTCAAATGTCATTTATTTGCATAGAACAAAATATCGTTTCGGTTATAGAGTGTTATGGAATTCCTAGCAATAGAATCTAGATATTTTATTCATTTTGAGGAAGAGACCAGTCACATAGTACTTAAATTGATTGAAGCTACCATGACTCAGATCCATGAAACGGAACTCCTGAGATCGAAGACAGTGAAGGTTGCCACCGACAACAGAAGACTAAGCTAGGGGGTGGTGGACGAAAAATGAAAGTTGGGAGTGGAGCTGTCACATAGGATGGTGACGGCAACTCCAAAGACAAATTTAGTAAAGTTTGTGGGATCATGGGTCGAGGGTGGAATTAGTCAACCCTCAACCCCACTTGAATCTGTCATTGACTATTATATTAGTAGTGTGTTGTTTCAGTCTTGTATTCAATCTCGTGCGTCAATGTAATAACGCCAAACAAGTGTGTGTTGTCTGGTAGAGCTATTAATATTCGAGGTCAAAGATATCGAGTTTGAGTAGTAACGCAGCTTCTAAAAGTTTCTGTTTATTATCCATAAAAAAAAACACAATTAACAAGGTGTATAAGTTTGAGGAGATGGCGGTGAATTAACAATTATTAGGGTATGATTACAACTTGTACTCAATTAAATGAAACAATTATGTTATCTAAATCTTCCAAAATAATGCAAAAGGAAGTTTCTTACTTGCTATCTTATTATGATCCATCCCCCTTATGCATTCCCTACTTCAAAATAATTGTTTCCTCTATTTACGAGGAAAGTGCAACAATAACACATGTCTCTTCTCTTATTATTATCTAATCGATCTAAATAAAAAATTACTCTTAGTAGATAGGAATCTATCTGGAACATTGATCTTGTACGATCCGTAAATTGTTATAAATGGGTGTACTGTATTATTATAATATTACATGATGGTGTATATAAAAATGTTAATCCACATATATATGTTTTTTTTTAATGTGTTATCATGTTCAAGCCAAAAAGAAGGGCGAGCAGTAGAGTTTATTATACAAAAGCAGAATATAAACGATTACAAAAGGAAATAAAATTAACATAGGAAAAAATGAACATATTGTCCAAAATCATTATAAAAAGAAAAGCAGATGGCGAATAAAGGAAAAACAAAATAGCAAATGGGTGTAAGATGTCCGTCAACCTTATCCAGCAGAGAGTAATAGTGTCTCGCATTATAGCTTAAAGTCGAAGGAAAAGTTCCAAACATAAATTACAAAATATGCAGCAAAGCAGTTAACTTGATTATTGTGAGAAGAATTTAAAACAAGAAAAATGGTAGGCATTTAAAAATTAATATGAAACTAGAGTAAACAAAAGCAAAAAAGGTTCTAGTATGAATTATGATGCCAATAAGAAATCTTGGATGATGAAGATATTTGGTGGTGGCTGAATTTCAAGTCTCTATATTTCAGAGATTCGAATGGATATTGCACCAACTAATAATGTCTAGCATTAATGCAAATGATTCCTTGTCCGAAAAGGACCACTTTGTCCCCACTATAAACATGCATGAATAGCTTTTGACAGACCCCATTGTCGACCCATGAGAGTAAAAATACTCCATTAAATTCAATCATTTTGAAGTTGTCATCAACTCCACAATACGAGAACTCTGCCCTAATCCTTCGGAATTGTGGTTCACTTTCGTTCTCTATCTACAGTTCCTCAGTAGCACCTTGAGGTGTACTTAGTTGTCTTGCACGATACTCGGGATATTCCTCAGTATTCAATATATGGCATGGCATCTTCAGCAAAACTGCGAAAGAGGATAGGTTACTGTCTTCCACAAAATGGGGAGGACACATTTGTACCCCCCCAACCTTGCGATGTTGGCGACGACCTTCTTCACTATGTATGATCCCACAAGTTATATTTCCTGGATCCAATGATATCTACGAAAACTGTGTAAGGGGATGACCTACATTGCCAACGGCCACCATATCACTTCTACCTCCAAACGCCAGCAATTCCCTTCTTCACTCAAATACGACCCCACAGGTCCGTTTTCTGGATCCGCCATTGGATCCTTGAGACCCTCTTGTTGTAGGAAAATTGTTTGCATAGTTAACGTCGACATCCCAATCATGGATGCATTATTTATTTTGGGTGGGCAGAGTCACTCAAACCACTCATAAAAACATTTGGTATCAATCAAAATGAGATAAGAGCAAAGTTTATTGTCTTATTTCACGTTGCTTGCTGCCTTTGTCTTCCTTAAGACACCTTTTTCCCTTCTGTCCAAAGGGAATTCACTAGCATTTTTTAGTGCCTATTGCAAAAAGCATAAGGCATGACTGTGATATCTCATATGCAATTGCTTCTCCACAAAAGATGAAACACTATTTGCAACCGAGGAACGCGGTGTATCTGAGCACGACACGGAAGACTAGCTAAAGATCGATTTATCTAAGAGGTTCGGCAACCACGAGTTGGGATGATAGAAGGACCATTTGATCTTTCAATCCATGAAAGGGAGTAAGTTTTAGTGCATAATTATTCTTCCTTTGTCACTATCAAGTCAAAAAGGTGCAAAGAGATATGCCTTTACAGTTTTATGCAACAAATGAACCAATCTCGACAACGACATCTCGCACATTTGAAAGTACACAAAACGTGTCAGACCTTCTGATGTGCCAAAATCCAGATCCGGATCTTGACCAATCAGACGGTCTGACACGACGACTTCCCTTTTGAAGTATAGACATCAAAGTGAGCTAGTAATTGTGAATGTTTGGCTTCTTTAATCATAGAAGAAAGAATATAAAACAATGTTACACCAAGAAATGTTGTCTAAGACAAAGTAAAACCCTATTAAAACATTCTATGTGACAAATATTACAATGGTGATAGCTTTTCACTTGTTAGCTATGTGAGGGGAAAGAGTGTATTTGAGTAAATAATGAACTCGATCAACAAATAAGTTATCTCTGGTATATTCTACGACGATTGTACACAAGAAGACTTACTCGTTTTAGGGTTCGTTGATCATCTTCATCTTCAAGTCCAAACCCAAAAAAAGTAAAAAACACGGCCTTCGTCTTAGCTATTCACAATAGGGGTTCCAACTATTAGATTATAGCAACAGATGGTAGTTTTGATCTTGTCATGCAACGGCCTTTGCAGTTATAATCGGTTTGAGCACTCGTTTTCTGAGGGATGAACGAGATCGACTAGTCACTTCCACTACTGTATCTTGAAGCTGGTAAAAAAAGGGAAATACGAAAGAAATGAATGCGTTGCAAGAACATGTTAAGAGTTTTCCATCGAGTTGAGCAATGAAGTGAAGGTTTACCTCCGGAAGCTCTTTTCCCTTCCATGGCGTTTTTCTTCTCTTGGCAGCTCGAGCAGAGGAAGGGGCCGTCCCAAGGCCGTAACTTTTTCGTATCAGCTGTTCCCGAGTGTATTGAAATGCCCTCTCCCGGTTTTATCTCCGCTTGACAAACCGCACATACAAACAGCTTGAACATGTTGCACACCGGGTACTTCGAATCCAACCTTTGTACCACACAACGAATGAAGCAAATTAAGAACACTGATCGTCGTCTGAAAGGTCAAGATCCGTCAAACAGTACCCCGGATCCAAGTCCATATTCGGTGGTCTAATTGTAATTTTGTTTGTGTTTGGATCCGTGCATAGGTACATCAGACGGTTTGACACAAGACTCCCTCGTTTTAGAAATATAAATATTTTATACAAAATCATTCATACCTTTCCGATAGGAAGGCCGATCCTTCCTCGAACATTTCCTCCACCATCTCTGGCTCAATGTGTTCTTCCTTGCTTGGGAGAGAAGTCGACTCTGACGACTTTTTCCGAAACATGGACTTTATGCCTCGTTTCCCTTGCTTCTTAGGGGGTACTTTTGGCGGCTCGTTCTTCTCGGGAAGTTGTATGTCTACAACAATACACGTTGTATCATCTCTAAGCCCCTTCACCTGTACAGCTTCCTGCACGTACGATAACGGAAATTCAGATAACCATATTAACGTGAGATATGAAATTCGTAAAAAAACATGAATATAAATTACTTTGACAATCTGAGAGGCTGCAGCATCCGGTGGCATTCCTCTACAACACTCAAAAGCTGTTTCCGCAGATAACGCATCCCAAACACCGTCGCTCGAGATAATAAGCCTCCCACCAGTTGATGATAGCTGCATTTCACAAATGAAATGGTTTAGCTAAAGACATAGTTTGCATTATAGTTTCAAGAAAAAGATATCAAATGACCAACAAGAACATCGAAATAAGTAGTACTCCCTCCATCGTGTTTAAATTCCATTCAATTATTTTACTAGCCATTGGCTCATAACAAGGTTGTGAAGCAGCAGTATAAATTTAAAATCAGAGAGAAAGATAGGTATGTGATGAAGCAAACAAACCTTGACTTGCTTCACATGAGGTACGGGAACTATGTACTCCCCGACATCCAAGTCACCAATGGATCGTGAAAGACACAAGCCACCGGGCCAACATCTCAATGGACCAATCTACATAGCACCAAAGCATCCGTAACATTCAAAATTGATATCTCGACCAATTGGAAAGGGAATCCTAAGTGTACATACCTCTGTGCCAGCTCCGGTATTAAGGCGTCCAACTTCACCACCACTTGCAGTTATCCGTTCCCTCCTGTTCCATCGACAATCAGAGAACTGGATTTATAGTAAAAGAAAATACCACGGAAATTGCAAATTGGCGTGCTTACTCTTCTTCACTGCAGTCAAGTCTATGATCTGCTGAGAGATAATATATCGACCCTTCAGCTGATTCAAGCACACCACGAGAATCGCCAACTGAAGCAACGGTTAAGACCCATCCCTCAATTATTACAAAGGTTACCGTTGTTCCTGAAGTTTGGGCTGAGAAAAAAAATGCGAGAATTAGCACCCAGTTGCAGAGAGAGAGTGTGTATTACGGCATTGTGCCATATGCAAACAGTAATATTTAAAGCGAACGAGGTTATTTGAAGTCCCATCGACCTAAGTCATTTATTAGGTATTCGACAATAAAAAAATCTTGATTTGGCACTATATACACTTCTGAAGCAGGATTCTAATAGAAAATTGGCAAAATATGCGAGGAAATCGTCTTGAAAAAGTATTTTCTTTATCTGGATAAGCAATAAATGAAACGTCGTTTGAACAAGGTTTAAAGCTGGATGTTTTACTAGTTCCCATTAATATGTGGATACAAACAGTTAATACTATAACAGTTTTCTAAAAGCTTTCATTACTGAATTAGAAAAATTCCAAAACTGTTTCAATTTTGACATGCTAATGGATCCAGCTCGACTTCTAAATTGTCCGATATGAATAAATTTTCCGTACAATAAATGCTTCACCTAAACCCTACTCTGTCAGATTATGTGCTAGAAAAACACTCGTACCTCTTTCCTGGAAATCTTTGTCGGTTTTCACAAACCCTGCAACTAAAGCTCGGGGCAAAGCTGCTACCCACTCTTCACTGTTAAGATCTTGTGGAATAGCATTCACAACATTATTTAGGAGATTCTCCTTCGAATAGATTGCAGCTGCAGATCCATTGTGACCATCGAATAACTGCAAACAAGAATTTGGCAAAATTAATAATATCGATGAGAAACAAGAGGGAAAAAAAGAAGCAACACGAGCACCATAAAGCAAGTGTAAAAAACTGAGAGCTAAAGCATGATTTGCACATTCAAATCCCCGACAAAATTCTACCTTTCACGAGAAAAGGCACCTGTGAAAAGAGAACATGAATTTATGATACGAAGCGAACTGCAGGATACTCAGCAATTTCTTTGATGTCATTGAACTCTGATTTCTAGTCTTATACTTGCTGTTCCAATCTTATTCCATCCCTTTCCCGAGTATCAAAAACCATACATCACGAAGAATCAGCTAATATCATAAAGAACACAACAAATGAAGAATCCAATACTACACGACAAGAACCAACAACTACACTGATGCAATAAATAGAGGCAAAAGGTGTGACGTTATACCGCATAAACAGAATATGTGGTGACTCCATCGCCCAAAACCCGTTGGCATTCGGTCTTGATAAAAGTCAAGTCCTCGCCCTTCTTGCTCTGACTGGCCTGGCCGTGCGTAAGCTCCGGCCTCTCAACCTTCTCATTGGCAAGCTCCCGTTTCAGCAACACAGATAAAGGGACCGTCTGATGGTCG
Organism: Salvia hispanica; assembly: GCF_029641045.1. NCBI lineage: Eukaryota > Viridiplantae > Streptophyta > Magnoliopsida > Lamiales > Lamiaceae > Salvia > Salvia hispanica. The sequence goes on from NC_142693.1 coordinate 64,240,040, forward strand.
CCACTCTTTGTCAACATTCCTAACACTAACAGATTCCCCTTTCCCTCCCAACCTTTTTTTCCTTCACCAAATCCCTAAATAGAAATCCCTTTTTACAGAACAACAAAACCCCTCTTTTCTCTTATTCACTGCCAATTCCACCGGATTCAATCAACACAAATCCTACAGAAACAAAACCCCAATCAACAAAAAAACAAGAAATTGTCATCAAACAAATCCACCATCACACACAATTGCAATGATCAAAGCAAAAGGGGGATAAATCGAATTCGTTTTCTCGGCGCAATCGAAGAGAAAGACAAACGATACGAACAAGATCCTCTCTCATTTCCGGAAAACCCAACACGAAAGAGCATAAGAATCATCCAAAGATTAGATTTTTATGAAAAGACGGCACAATGCGGATTTAAAAAGAGCAAAACGGATGAATGGGTGATTGATTGGTCTGCCACATTTATTGATTGCTAACATACAAAAACAAATTAAAAATTAGAAACAAAATCGCCCAGAAAAAAAGCGCGAATGATCGAAGAAAATACCGTTGTTGGGTTGAAACGCAGATCCCGGCGTCGTTGGGTGCAGAAAAATCGATTCTTGTGCATTCAACCGAATCTCAATTCTCAGAGAGAGAGAGAGAGCTAAATTGAAGATGCTGTTCGGCAAATTGATGGTACTAATTTTAGAGGGGACGGTCATGAATCCAATGTTTCATTTATTAATTTGGATGTTATTAATGTGATGAAGGAAAATTGGAAATTACTAAATAACTTCATTTTGAGTGTAGAATCTAAAAATAAAATAGTAATCACGAATTAAGTAAATTTATTTTTTTCGTTCTCGCAAGTTTATTTCTATCTCTAATCTTAATTTAGTTCTTCGATATTGATGTTCAACCACATTTTGTGACGGGGACTACTGGACTACGACGACCGACGGACTTAAGTCGCTACCATTCTCTCTATCTATTTATTTATTTTCTAGTATCGAATTTGTCGAAGTTGCTTGAACATTAGGAAGAGTATAAAAAGACGGAAGAACGGAGCAATTTAAGTACAGAAGGATGGTATGGTATAAGAGACGATGAAATAATGTAAAAAGGTAAATTTTACGTTAATTTAATTTTGTGTGTGTGAATGTAAGTAAGTAATAATGAGTGTTTATACCAATATTCTTTTCTACGTCTGTTCGTGTCACGTATCTGATCGCTGCATCCATGCAAACTTCTTCGTCTATTAACTCAACTTAATTTTTTTGTCAAATTTGGTCATATAGGACAAGTACGAAATGACATATTCTTAGTGATATTATAAATAAATAATCGTTTATTAAATTATAATAATCGAAATATGAGTTAAAAAATAGGAAAACGTGTGGATTTTTGTTGTTGTTTGCATTTTGCAAAGTTTTATTTTATTTTTCAGTATGATATTAGTTGCCATGTGCATGATTTGACGAGTGACAATTGTCCCAAACGAAAATGCTTTTGTTTGGCAAATTGGAAAGCTGGAATCTGAGCTGTGAAAATAATTTATTTATTTATTCATTCATTTTCTTTATGTTTTCCGCTTCCACTATGTCTTTGTTGGCGCGTCACGTTCAAACTATTTCAGCACTTTCCCAATTTATTTTTTGGAGAACACGTTTTTATCTTCATCACTTTTTTTTATTGGATTTAAGTATTTACATGGACATATATTTACAGAGTGAAAAACGATAGATTGAATTAGGGTACACTACAAATAGAAATTGGGATTTAATTGTTATGTGTTCCAAAAAAAGGAAAAAGGGCTAGGGACAAATGGACGGAAAACATCACAAAGTTTGATCAAATTTGGTCTCTTAGTATATAATTTCATTTTAATAGGAGGAAATTACAAATAGACATTGCGATTTAATTGTTATGTTTTCAAGAAAAAGGAAAAGGGATAGGGACAAATAGATGGAAAATCATAAAATTTGATCAAATTTTAATTCGTCTAACAACACAATTGACAGTTGCTCCAATGCATCATTAACTTGAGACATGTATTTAAACATAGGCGACCTGAATATTCCGTCTTGAGAATTGCGTTCAACAGTAAACATGGTGATTTTCAAGCAATTTTAAAATTTGCAAAATGGACCAAAATTTATCAAATAAATTTTTTTCAATAATTAGTTCAAAATCTAGGATGATAAATGTCCTAGAAATATTGGGTGATGTGGGTCATTAAAAATAATCTGTTTTGATTTGAGTTTTATAGAGTCGTGTAATTGTTAATGTTTTGGCGAATTTGTCATAAAAACTGAGGTGGCAAGATTAATAATGTTTGTAAGTTATGATTGTACAAGATTACACGATAATGATTTAAAAAGTAGATTTCTATAATGTTTTGCAATTAACCTTTATGCTTGGAAATATTATCAAAATAGAAATTGTGTCTCAATCACGTATGAAGTTAAAACATTTCCACATTTAGAATGAGTCAAAACCAACTACTTGTACATGAATTCAAATAAACAATATATATAAAGAAAATGAGATTGACCATTATATCTTGTTTTCCAAAATCTTAAAATTATTTCATTTTTATTTATATAGTACTATGAAGTTATTGCTTTCCAACTGTATTTCACAAAAGTGAAACTTTTACCTTTCGCGAGATTAAAACTCTTGATAAAATCGAAGCAGTCGACGATCCTAACAACTCTGGTAATAAAAATTGTTTTCTTAATTAAACAATATTATAGTATATATTAAGTTTACTCATTCAGAAAATCCAGATAAACTCGAACGAAAGAAAATAGATAAGACATGGTGATGAAGTCAAATTGAAATATATGTATGAAGGTGTGGACCCATTAATTATATAGATGAATATGGTGACTTGAGAATTGGCCGATCAGAATTGATTAATTTGCATGAAAATCTTCACTAAACGTGTTTTGCTTCCATGTATTAGTATTACCAAACTTATTCATAGTTGACTACTCCCTCCGTCCGCGAATAGGAGTCTCGTTTTTCCATTTTAGTCCGTCCGCGAATAAGAGTTCCGATTCACTTTTACCATAAATGGTAATAGGGTCCCACCTTCCACTAACTCATTTCACTCATATTTCATTTAAAACTAATATATACAAGTGGGACCCTTATTCCACTAACTTTTTTCCACCCACTGTTCTTAACATTTCTTAAAACTCGTGTCGCTCATTAATGGGACTCCTAATGGTGAACGGAGGGAGTATTATTTTTCATTATTTCATGAACGTTATCTATACAATATCTGTTTGAACTGTGAGATTATAGTTGGCTTAATTTAAAAACATTTCATACACAAAGCATTAGTAAAAAAATTCACTTTACATAAAAACCAGATTATTTAAATTTATCAAAGCAAAATTAAAAAAAAAAAATGGGTGACAGCAGGGTTTGACGTTGACCTTAAGTGGGCCGACGACTGAAATTGCCTCCCGAAATCTGCGGCGGCTTTTACACTCCTTCCCCATCTAAGACGTCCAATCGCGTCTTCAGCGCGTGATCTCACCGCAAATATAAAGTTTTTTTCCTTTTCTTTTCTACTCCCTCCGTTCCATAGTAATAGAGGCATTCCATTTTGCACACTCGTTTTGAAAAAATAATTATAAATAGTTAAAATGGAGAAAAAGTAAAGTAAGAGAAAGAATGATGTAGAGAAGAGTCTTATCTATAATATTCTCTCTCTTACTTTACTTTTTCTCCACTTTAACTATTTATAATTATTTTTTCAAAACGAGTACGCAAAATGAAATGCCTCTATTACAATGGAACGGGGAAAGTATTAAAATTTGCTTCATATTTTGTCCGAGCAATATTCGTAATTTTTTGTTTAATATTATTCGCTCTATATTACTCCATCCGTCCCAAGATAAGTGAGCACAAATTTTTCGGCTCGAGATTTAAGGAAATGGGTTTTGTTAGTAAAGTGGAAAGTGAATAAAATAAGAGAGTTAATAAAGTAGAGAGAAAAAAAGTAAGAGAGGAAATACCAAAAAAAGAAATGGTTCACTTATCTTGGTACGTCCCAAAAAAGAATGTAAGTCGCTTATCTTGGGACGAACGGAGTAAGTTGTATTGTATTTTGAACTGTCTCGCATTACTTATAGAGCATTAGCAATAGGAGCCCATCTGAGAGCCTATCTCTATTTTTTTCTGTCACGTCAGCAGGCCCATCCCAGAGCCTATCTTATAGCCTATCTCATTTCATTTCAAAAACTAAATAAAACATAAATAAAATTACATAATAAATTTAATTCTTTGATGTATTACAATATTGGAAAACAGAATACAACGAGAACGGAAATTCATTAAAAACCAAATAAAACATCACACATAAAAAAAAAGAAAAAAAGATACATATAGAAAAGATACAGAATACAACGAGAAACGAATTTCAATATAACATCAGCCCCTCCGTGACCAAAGTTCTTCAATCATATCACGTTGAAATAAAGGTTGTGAGTATGTGAAATGAAGAGGATTGAGGTATTTTATAGGAGAAGAAAATTGAAGAATTAAAAAAAAAAAAAAAAATCGAAAATCGAAAATCGGTTCTCCATCGGCCCGAGCCTCCGCAATGGAGGCCGAGATCTCGAGCCGATGCTGGCATCGCCGCGGCCTCTCTAGCGCCGATTGATCGGCGCATCGCCGAAGGCGATGGGGAAGGGAGATCGGCTCCCTCCCCATTATAACGACCGGTAGGAGGTGATGGGGGGCCGATCCATCGGCTCCGGGGATCGGTCCCCATTGCGAATGCTCTTATATGATATAATTAGTTATAAGTATATAATAATTGGGATAAAATGTGTGCGAATTACTTATATTACTTTACAATTAATTTTCATTTATAAACTACACCATTAGATTCTAAAATCAAATGAATAGTTCTAATTTTAAAATGAATCATGATTTTGATCACAATTTTCTGGAGAATGGGAAGAATAGAATTTGATATTTACACTTTGGACTTCTTTGCTTATACAAGTTATAAAAGGAAAGGCCCAATAGTTTAGAAATTCATTAGAAGCCTTTGATCCAATCATAATATGCGAGTAACAAATGATACGCAGATGATACATAAATTTATTCCATTATTTACCCTCAAGAAAACAGTGATACAAAGTTAAATTACAGAGCTACATAACCTTAGAACTGCCACTTAAGTCCAAGAAATTCCGGGTGGAAACTCCATCGAAAAACAGCAGACAAGGCTTCTTCGTCTTCTTGCCCGGAACGCAATCTTGAACTGATAAAAATGCTCTTTCGCGGCCCAGAAAGCACCTTCTCGTGGTAAAGCCAAACCATCATAATCTAGAGCGAAGGATGCACTTTATAGGATTGAAAGGGGAAGACCTCCGCCCAAACGCGCTTCTCATGGAGGGCGAAAATCTCATGTCCCAATCATCAACATTCTTTGGAACACAAACGTCGAAGAGGAACTGACCTAAGACGCCATGGGGGCTGATCTTTGGAGGGCTAGATAGAGGTATGTAACGTCCCTTGGATTCATCTGGGATGGGCCCAACGTCCCAATCCTCGTGATACTCCACAGAGCTCGGCACATGAAGATAATCATTCGAGTCGAGGTTAAATCTGTGGAGGCCGTCTCTTGACATTGTGGCTGCTTTCCTTAGGCCGTTAAATGGATCGGAAATTTCATCATGTCCCCCTTCCATGACCATTTTCTCGCCTTCAAGCTGTCGTATTCGTTGTGAATAGGTTACAGCAGCTTTTCTCAGTAGCTCGGTCACGGCTGCGCTGTATTCTGCTGGATGATGTCGAAAATGCCCTGTGATAATGTACGATAAGGAAACAATTACTATCATAATATTTCATATCTACGAGCCCAAACGATTAAGGGTCCTTTTGGTTCCATGAAATTGAGGCTGTAGATTTGAAATCGGAACCTTCAACCACACTGCACACATGCACGCACAACAACACTTAGCGCACACAACACATACACTCACACAAACAACTCAAAATATATTGCAAATTAATGAATTCAATTTATCAATGGCTTAATTTTACAAAACAAAAGATTTGGAATTGAATTACACGGAATTCCAATTCCAGCATATTTCAATTCCATGATACCAAACAGACCCTAAGAGCAAAATCGGATTTAGCTTTCCTCCGTTAGTGGTCTTATGCAAATTTTTGTCCAATTCTTTCTATAAACTCTAGATGTATAATTCAGATTTGTCAGTGTGGCTACAAGAAAAATCACAAGCCAGATATACGTATGCCAGATCCGAACAGACCAAGGATATTAGAGAGAAAAGATCAGACATATTCGAAAGCTTACCAACATGCGATGATTTACTCCACTTAACCAATTTAACATCAGCTCCAAGGTTTTTCAGCCTACTGGCGAAATTGAAGATTGTTTGAAACGGAGCAAGCTCGTCATCCTCCGAGCATAAGATGAGATATGGAGCCCGAAAACTCTGGTAGCATTAAAGCAACGACTGAGCAGAATGAGCCAAAGTAAGAAGACAAGTAATTTCAATTAAATTCTGCAGATGCTTACTACTGTGGCGTATAGTGTCTGCCAATATTCAGCGCGCTGTGATTCGAATCTGCTAAGGAAGAGTGCGTCCAGGGTGGAGGAGATGCCACTTGTTATCCATGACGCCACGAGTGGTGGATGTGAAATTTTAAAACCAGCTTGATGGAGAACGAAATGATTCCCTAAGTCGCTTACGAAATCCACTGGACAAGAATCGAATATGTAGCCAGAAACAGAGTCTCTAACAAGCCGACATTCATCCTTCATGGGGAAATATACCAGAACATGAGCAAATCCTTTTAACGAAGGTTATTGTACAATGACAAAATGAAGTATATCTATTCAATTTATTTGGTTCTTAATTACTAGATACATTTTTGGCACTCTGCAGAATGTTGCGTTTGTGCAAACTACCCATATATATAAGGGCAAATTGCTGGGAAAACTAGGAAGTTTGATGATCTTTTGATTCATCCCGCAACCTTAAAAATCAGCTAGAAAAACCATGAAATTTGGATTCCTTCTCAATTATCCCACGGCAAAAAATACAGTCGCCTACGTGTAGTACATTCATGGCGTTTCTCAACCAAACAACGATGGTTTGTTTATGAATAGATGACACATTTAACTCATTGGCGATGACACCCACATAAGATTGGTTGTCATATCAGACACAACTTCACCTAAAATTTCGCCATAGGATACTTGACAACAAATTCAAATTTCATGGTTTTTGTGTTTGATTTTAAAGTTGTGGGACTAACCAGAATTTAACCAAACTTCATAATTTTTCGGCAATTTCCCACATAAATAAATACATCGAGGGAGAAATATAAGGATAACAAACATCAGATTACATATGAAGCATGATATTAACATGATGCTCAATGATGTTACCGGATTGATTTGCTCTTCATCACACTTCCCTTCAATTATCTGCAATCGAGAGTTACTATTTGTTAGTATTATTTTGCCAAGCTTTCCCAAAGAACGAGTTTTCCTGAATTTCTATGATAAAAACAAGTAATTCAATATCAGAAATGTATATAGTCTTTGATCAGACAAGCAAGAATAGTATTTACCTGAAGAACCTTGTACATACAAGCTTTCGGACCGCCAGAAAAAGATGCAAATATGATAGGGCACGGCCTTATTTTTAATTCCTGCAGGTGAAATTGAATCGAAACGAAAATAAGCACGCGGACAAAGTACTAAAATCTGGCAAACACATCAAATTTCATCTCACTAACCAACCTGTATGAGCTCATTAACTATTTCCCGAGCCAACGATGCAGCCTTATCTGGAAAAAGTCTGTTAATAAAGAGAATATCAGTTTTTGTCCTTACAAGTTACAACTCGAAACTAACAAGAGATGCACACACACACACACACGTCCTTCACATAAGAGAGTAAAGATAAAATGGTAAAAAGGGCTCAAACGACAACTTCCATAGCTATTATGCAAACAATTATTCTCATGCCAAACATATCAAACTTGCTGAACATAATATCAAACAATCAACCCGACTTCCATCAGCCATATAAATAAACCCGAACCTAGCAAAAGAGTTCAATGGTGCACTGTTTCTTCGCACTGGTGTTAAACTAGTTATGCCTAATGAACAGCATTTCAATTCGGAGCCAAGTAGTTTATCGCGCAATCATCTTAATCAACGATCACCAATATCAAACTCAACGGAATCAACTGAAATAGATTAACCAAATTCAAGCAATACATGAGATCCCCCAGCCTTAAGAACACTATCCAAACTCCAAAACTGGTAAAAAAAACCTAATCCAGAATAATCAAAATTCACAAATGGAGTACTCACTATTACAAAATTCACCAAATTCAATCAACTAATATATAAGCATAGAAGCTAGCCACTGAATCAAACCTATAAATATGATTTTAAAAAATCCAAAATTGCAAAGTATCTGATAAAACAAAACTTTACAAATTGAGGAATTCAATCAAACAACATATAAGCATAGAAGCTAAAACACCAATCCAGCCTAAAACTAGACAAAATTCCAACTACAATCAAGCATCAAACAAACGAATTCAGCGAACATGATTCAAAAAATCGAAAATTGCGAGGAGCGAAACAGAGACTTACGAATTGAGGAGGCGAGCTTGGCAAACAATGGAATTCCAGCCGAGAGAAGAGTAGAGATCGGTATAATTCTTCAAATGCTTCTCCTGACTTGACAACCATGCAAACACCACAACTATTCCTTCCACTTTCCCCCTCTCCCTTCTTCCCCAATATCGATTTCCACCGAATCCCCACATCCTCCGAACTAGCTAGGCTAAAAATTTCATCCAACACTGAAATTGGAGATTGATGTGTTGAAGATAATTTGATGGGGTTGGACTTCCCGAGATTTTTCTTCATACCATAAAATGACATCTTTTCAACTAGGAATTTTATTCTAAAATAAAATATACGTATGCATATATAGGGTCGTCTTCGTTTATCACCTTAATCCCAACTGAATTTGGATCCTATCCAAAAGTCAAAAACTGAGATTGAATAAAAAGATAATTCCTCCGTCCCGCTTAAAATGATACGTTTTCCTTTTTAGTCTGTTCCAACTAAGATGACACATTTCTTTTTTGGTAACTCTCTCTCTCCAATTAATACACTCAACCACTTTTTCTCACTCCTATTAAAATATTCATTTTTTTTTATCTCTCTACTTTAATACTTCCACCCACCTTATCTCTCTTCAATTAAACACTTTAACTAATACTCCCTCCGTCCCAAGGAAGATGACCCATTCCTTGGGTGGCACGGGATTTTACACAGTTATATTTTGTGTGTGAAAAGGAGAGAGTAAAGTTAGAGAGAGTAGAGATAAAAGTTTTTCCATTTTAAGTAATGAGTCATCTTGATTTAGACAAACCAAAAAAGAAAGTGGGTCATCTTCAATGGGACGAAGGGAGTAACTCCTAAAATCCCGTGCCGACTAAGCAATGTGTCATCTTAGCCGGGACGGAGGGAGTATAAAAAAAAAGGTAATATCATCGACTTATAAACATGTATAAAAACTGAAATATAATTTATCAAATTTCATCACCGAACATCGTCGGAACATATGTAATTCATATCTCGTTGGAGTCCTTATAAAATTATCTTTAATTTGATACTTTCTGTCCCCGATTAATTATCACTCTTTTTCCATTTCGATTCGTCCCTCAATAATTGTCACACTTCATTTTTACCATATTCTCGCATTCAACCAATTCACTTCACTCACATTTTATTATAAAACTAATATAAAAAAGTTGGTTTCACATTCCACTAACTTTTCAACCAATTTTTTTTAAAATTTTTAAAACTCGTGCCCAGTTAAAGAGTGACTATTAATCGGGACGAAGAGAATATATTTTTTGCGGAAAAATAATTTAAATCGACATAAATTTAAAATTTTATGATAATTTAATAAGAAAAAATTAACATTAATATCCTTTAATTTTATTTAATAATTATTTAAACTTAAAATATAACCTATGGGCATTATATTAACATTAGATTTCCTAATCTAAGCTAACATTTAGTCTTGATTACTATCTAGTGAGCAATCGATCGATCATCCTGTATGCATATTGGGTATTTTATTTTATTTTTTAATTTAGTTTACTGCTTCAAAAAAATTAAAAGCAACTGTGTCTCTTTCTGCCGCACCGCCAGTCTCGCCGCCGCGCCTCCGACTGCCGTAGCGCCAGCACAGCCACATCAGGTAAGTCGCACAGCCATAGCTCTGTCAGAATTTTAGATTGGAAAAATTATAAATGCTAGTGCCAGAAAACTGTTTGATTAAATGCTTGAATGAATTGTGATGAATGCATCCTTGAAAGGATTGGAGTTTTGAGCTAATTTTTCGATTCTTGTTCCATTTAAAAGGTGGGATTGGAGAAATACTAGTAGTGTTCTTGTTATAATGTAGGATACATGTAAATTGATATGCTCTTGATTGACTCTAATGTCAGTGGAGATGAAACTATGCTTTAAATTATGAGTAGAATATTCTTGGCTATATACATATATGTAGATACATGTGTTAACTTTATGCTTTTTACTTAATTTTGATGTTTTTAATGATCATTCTTGGATAATTTTGGATATGGATACATGACAGATCATGATAAGGAGCCAAAACATGAGCTGCAGAACTCACTATGAGGCCATTGGTGTGAAGGAAGATGCGAGCCAAGAAGAAATCCGTAAAACTTATCGATCCGCCATCCTCGCTCTCCATCCGGATAAGCTCCCGGATTCATCCGAGCAATCAAATCCCCTCGGGAGTGAGTTTCTCGAGGTGCAGAGGGCGTGGAAAGTGCTCGGTGATCCGGGATCACGGGCCCTCTACGACCGTGAACTGAGGACGTTGAGACAGGAAGCTGTCGCTGCAGAAGATGTAACCATGAGAGATATGATGGTTGTCGAAGAAGAAGAGGACGGAGGGGGTTTCGACCTGTCCTATCAATGCAGGTGTGGTGATTTCTTCTGTATAAGTTCTTGTGAATTGGATGAAATGGGGTATCAGTTTTCGAGAAATCGAGGTGAGGTTTCGTTGCATTCGCCTTCGTCTATGCAAGCATCGATTGTTCTTCCGTGTGGATCGTGCTCTCTGAAACTACGGCTAGTCATTGATTGAGGCCCGAGTTGATTGAATTGGTAATTTCATTGAGTTGAATGATGGATTTTGCTTTGGATTTCCATTCATTAAAGCATGGCTTTGAGTTGAAAATGTGTTTTTTTGTTCTATTTGATTTTGGCATGAGATTCTCTCTTCTTGTTGTGATTATGTTAGGGTTGTACATGAGTTGAGTCGAGCTGTGAGCCGAGTCTAGTGTCTCAACAATGGTGGATCCTCATGAGGTGGGGTTGACCCACTCCATTGCCATCACATGAGGGTCGTAAAACTTTTGTTAAATTCGGTCTTTAGAGCTGCTGCCAGTCAGTTTTATGATGTGACAACTCTTCACTAACACTTAGTAGTAGTTTGTAGTTCACTTTTATTATTCTCGACTCGGTTCACTTCTATTATTCGCGACTCGTGAGCTAAATGTTAGAACTTAGAAAAATATGTATTCAAATTTCACGGAAAATACCATAATTTAGTAAAAATTAATAATTTTAGATACCAACATTGATTTCTTTCTATTATTATATGTAAATCAATAGTATAGTTATTTGGAAATTTAATTATAAAAAGTAATTTTAGATACCAACATTGATTTCTTTCTATTAGAGCGTATGTATTATATTGTTATTTGTCTCCTATATTTGGAAATTTAATTATAAATTACAGAAATTTCTAAAATTTACAATTGCCTCTTACCTTTTATTTTAGCCATGGCATCAGCATCCATAAAATTTCAACATCTTCCTTCACAAAAAAATTTTCATCATTTTTATTGTTCTCAAAATTTATAATATATTTGAAATTTTGATAATTAGACTTGTTAAACAAACTTATAGAGTACACTATCTAAATAATTACAGAGTACACAATCTAAACAAACTGGGTAATCATACCACGTGTTTCATGTGCGTTTGCTGATGTTACAATTATGACGATTATAGACCATAATCGAGAGACTTCAATAAATACCACTTAAAAATTGTAAAGTTTTGGATAAAATTCATATGAATGGAGAGAATGATTAGAGTGAAAAGTGCAACGGTCCAATTATTGATGAGATTCTGCAAATTTTCTCTCTCCAAATGATATGAATTATCATCGTCCACTGATAATCGAAGCCTCATTTTTCAAGGTAAATTATACATATATTAAAAATATATATATGTAAATTATACACACATCTCGAAATTTAGTTCTTCAAGCTTCAATCTAGGACCTTCTCACACTTAATGCCGCCTTCAAATTGTGAATATAAACCAAATTTCACAGAGAGAGAGCTAGAAAGAGTTGATTTTGTGGATTGTGATTACATTTTTGGGAAAAAAAGGTTCCTTTTTTATACTCTTTTTTGTGCCTAAGATAATGTTTTTCCATTTCTAGCATTTTTAGATTGGACCCATGTTTGTTATTTCTGGAAATGTTAATGTTGGGTTTACAGATTGAAGCTGAGCTGTTTGTTTGCTGGGGTTTATGAATTTGGGGATTGAATTGCCCTTTTCATTCATAATGTGGGAAATAATTATCTTTTGATGAAATTGATGGAAGCCATGTTTTTCTTCTTTGATGGAATTTTAATTTGTTAGCTGCCTAATTGTCTATTTCATTTGCATTTATCTACTATTGATAGAAGAGTCACAGAAAAGGCCTTGGTGTTGAAGTAGATGTAGTGGCCACATTGAATTTGATGTTCAATTTTGATTGATTGTAATTAGGATTTGTGATTGAAATGGTTGAGGGTTTCTTCTTGTATGTGTATTTTTGAGTTGATTCCGGTTTCGTTAAGATGAATCGTGCTCGTTGATTGGTACATTTGGCTGCTCTTATTTGCCTGATTAGTAGTGTTGAAGTAAGGCTAATTGCATTCTAGCTTTGTTATCACACAATGCTTGAATATGTGTGTGTTGATTTATGCAAAATTAAATGTCAAGAACTGAATTTTAGTAGTCTTTTAGTTTGTGAAATTAGACACTCACTCTACTGAAGTTGTAAGATGGGCTTCTTCTTGTATGTGTTTCTTTTTTGTGTTGATTTCGGTTTCGTTAAGATGAATCGTGCTCGTTGGTTGGTACATTTGGCTGCTCTTATTTGCCTGATTAGTAGTGTTGAAGTAAGGCTCACTGCTTTCTAGCTTTGGCATTACACATTTCTTGAATGTTTGTGTGTTGATTTATGCAAAATTAAATGTCAAGAACTAAATGTTAGTAGTCTTTTAGTTTGTGAAATTAGGCACTCACTCTACTGGAGTTGTAAGATGGGCTTCTTCTTGTATGTGTTTCTTTTTCGTGGTGATGTCGGTTTCTTTCAGATGAATTGTGTTCGTTGAATAGTACATTTGGCTGCGCTTATTTGACTGATTAGTAGTGTTGAAGTAAGGCTAACTGCTTTCTAGCTTTGTCATTACACATTTCTTGAACGTGTGTGGTGATTTATGCAAAATTAAAATGTCAAGACCTGAATTATAGTCGTTTTAGTTTGTGAAATCGGGCGTATGTTGCACTCTATAGGAGTTCTAAGATGAGCTACGGGGAACGAAAGCATCAGTGGAGTGTGTACGACGGTGTCAAGGCTATGTCCGTTGCTCCCGAGGCTCTCATGGCTGAGATAAACTCCGCCATTGCTGCTCTCGAGTATGCTCGTGCAGCAGTCTTCTCACCGTCTCCTGACCCTGCTCCAAAGGCGAGAAACGCCAACAGAAAGCCTGCTCCGACCTTTGATGCTCAAATAGCCGATGAGGCTTACAAAGCCGGATTGGCATCCATGTCAGCTGGGAGGGTCGACGAGGCTATCATCTCTTTAAACCTCGCCCTCTCCAAATGCCCGCCCGAGAAGACCTCAGCGCTCACCAAGATCCAGTCTCTGATCTCCGTGGCGTCCCAGCAGCGACACGTGTCTTCTAATTGATTCGAATTTAAAGAAACTTCACCCCTTTGATGTGTTTGTTTGTCAGTAATGCATACTTTTATGTATTTTACCTTCCACATTTTCTTCGCGATTCTTATTCTCTTACAACGTTTGCCCGGCTAACCTAATAACGATGGAAAAGATCGTGGATGAGACGAACTCCCTGTATCTATATGTCTACATTTTGTTCCTTTGCCTCACAGATATCGAGTGCTGCATCTTGTCGCGGTGGAGATCAATGAGAACAATGGATGCTTGATGTGGATGCTTGGGTCGTGTAGAAACGGTATTTTTCCTCTTCCCCTGCAGTCGCTTTCGTAAAAATTAGGCTCTAGTCTACAAAGTGTTTAAACTATTTTGTTTAGAATTTGAAGAATAATTTAGGTGAACTTTTCTGTCTATTTTTTTAACTTAGCCTTCACCCCAAAGACTCAACTGTGAATTTTAAGTGGAATAAGGTGAGGGGGCCATTCTCATTGAAAAGACTCTTAATCAGATGTGAAAATTACAAAATACATACATATATGTATTTGTGTGTGTTTACTTATGTATATAATTCTTCATCAAGAAACCATCAACACATCCATTTGTAGTGTCTATACATATTTCTTTCTCATCACGATGATGTTTTATCGGTATCCTTGCATTAGGTGCAAATCCCTCTCGTCCGCTTTGCGAGAGAGGTTTTCCAAGTGCCCTCTTTTCGCGGGGAAGCTCTCGGGTCTGAGCTCCGAAGCAGAGGATGCAGCCCGCGATTTTGATGAAGAAGATGAAGTAACTCTATATCTTCGTGTTAGACTGATGTTTTCTCTGTTTCTCTTTTGTATTGTTAATCAGCTTGATTTTTCTACGAAAAAACTCGTTGTAGGTTTTCGTTTCAGCGGTCATGAGCAGGTACATGGAGTCCAAATGCAAGCGCAAGTCTGTGTTCGGGTCGGATACCTCGAGATGGGCTCTCTCTCCGGAGCATTTCTTGCTCGCTAGAAAAGGGAGTCAGGAATCGCGGAGCTCCGGTGGAAGTGGTGAGGAGGATGAGGAGTTTTCCAGTGCGGTTACTCGGCTATCTAGGTGTTCGAGCGCTACAAGCTACGACACATTTTTCTCGGTCAAGACACGTTTCACGCGGTCATCGAGCTTGAAAAAGATCGATTCTTGTAAAGATTTTAGCAGGCGATGCATAATTATTCAAGAGCTTATGCAGTATGAAGGGTGGCCGTTTGGGCTCTGCAAGAAGGCATTTTTGCTGCCTCCGCTGCCGAAGTCGCCGTCCGATTCGTGGTCGTGGAGGAAGAACACCGGAATCGCCACGAGTGTCGGGTCGGGTTGGTGAATACCCGAACCCGTTTAAGCAGCCCCACAATAATACATGGATGATATATTGATATTTACTTTGCTCGAGTATGATTTGGATTTTGTGCTTTTTTTGGTTTTAGTATGTTTTACTAAATATATCAATTGGGAGTTGAGTTGGATAATTGAATTTATTGGCAAGGGATATCATTTCTTTCCTTTTTTGTTTGATAATTTCAGAATAAAGTAAGATAACTTATCCTTCAATAGTTGTAAAATGTGGACCAAATCACAAAACATCAATTTACAATTCCATAAAAAGCTAGAGAATACACTAGAAAGAATTCATATGTACTCCATGAACTACCCTCACAACGAACTCCTTTTTGGGCCGGACCTGCGGCACGGCCATGGCACGTGTGCATTGTGGGGGAGCGAGGTGGGCCACGGACCGGGGCATGACCCACCAGCGCTGATTCAGAGCCTCCAAGCCACTCGAAACGAGTCACTCATGTCACGCATGATTTTTCAATATTTTGATAGTTTGTTCTAATTTCATAAAATATAGCGATTTAAAAAAGTAGAGATTAATAAAATAAATAATGAATTGAAAAAGTAAATAGTGATACCATGAATAGCGTAAGTCTAAACTAATTGACTGTCATAATTGGGGCATGATCTAATAAATTGATGTGACACGTGAATAATATAGATCTGACTCATTTATGGCATGAGTGTTATAAGCACTCTCAACACATTAAAAAAGCCAAAAGTATCATCATCCTCTCTCTCTCCCATGGATGCGGCAGAGAACGAGCACGAGCTCGTGTTCGAGTATTACTACCATATTGGTGCATTTCTTGTGTACCCTCTCCACTCCACTCTATCCCAATTACCTACACACGCTCGTACACGGTTGGTCCCAAGCCTGTCAGAAGGTTGGCCGAGCTTGATGGAGCTCGGATGGTTGAGGGTACTTTACTTTCAAACATGGGGTCACAGCCGGTGGTTGGGTGCAGTCAAGATACACGAAACAAAAGGGTAAGATAGTTGTTTTCATCTTGATGGGATGGAAGGTGAAAAGGCCAACAAAAAATTGAGAAAAAATGGCTGAATTCTTCAAAATGGTGAAATAGTGAAATTGATCCTATGATTGAGAATCTGAGATGGTTATACTTTTTGAATGATGAGCTTACTTAGGATTGAATAATTGCAGAAACAAGTACCATAAGTTGATATGAATACAAATGAGGGAAGGAGTAACAAAGTAAATCTAGACACCATTTCAGAGGGAATTGATCTCTTACATGAAACCGGAGTTTATATCAGGTCGAGGAGAAAATAAACAGACACGTACACTTTCTGAAGAAATTGACTGTTTTGCATCCGTAATCTAGAAAACAACAGTGTCCAGCATAGTGCCCAAAGTTTGGACTATGTTGGAAGACATCAAGTTTGAGACGTGCTCCTCGAGATGCTTCTTGGCGTCTTGCTTTCCCACATTGGCGATTGCTAGCTTCTCAGGCGACAGCTCGTCCTCCTCCTGGACCGCTTTATTGTACTTGATGGCTAGGTTTAGCATCTCCTGTTTTTGTAGACAATGATACACGAATTACATTAGAACGAGAATGAGGAAATGCACGGTATTTTAGATGTACAAGAATCAGAGTGAATAGTACCTGAACTGTCTGCTCATTCGTTTTGGAGTGGGTATCGAACCGCTGGAGGGTCAATCCATCTGTCCATTTCTTTTTGTGGAGATTGAGGAGCATCTTCTCCTCAAGTTCGTTCTTCCGGTAGTTTATGGCAATGGAGTAATAGTGCCTGTTCAACCCATGAATCAAAGCCTGGAGTGGATCAAATCAAAATTAGAATCTGATTGTAAGACAATTTTGATGTAGGTCAGTCACTGAGCTTCAAATTATAATCAATACCTGGATAGATGGTTTATTGAGATGCCCCACGTTGGAAGTGGTTTGTCGTGGTTCTTGACCCAACATCATGGTTTGAGGGTTAATGAGTCGGAAGGCATCAATTACCACCTTTCCTTTCACACTTTGAATTGGATCTACCACCACAGCTACTGCCCTCTGATTCAAAGCTTCAAAACTCTGCATCAATAATTACATCAGTTCTTCAGCTTGAAAACATACACTTGTTAACAACACATGATACGCAATAAGTAAAATAGTGACTGTTATTTCCAACAGAACCATCTCTACCATATACTAATGCAGACTAAAGTTAAATGTAAAGATCCTCCTTTCCACTTTCAAGAAATACAATATAAGGTGCATCGAGGGTTAGAGACTGAGTGAGCTAAAGCATATTAAGCCTACCCAAATTTCATCGAATAGTGCATAACTCAAAAGGCAAGAACAAAGATCATAAGCACACCAATAAGCATCTCCTAAGTCCTAAGCATATTTGAAATTAATCAAAAGTAATTTCTCTAGCAACAGAAGAGTATAATACGAAAAAGTAACGACCTGTTGAGTGTTAATGTCTACACCTGAAAGCCAACATCCAAAGCCAGGATGTGAGTGATACCAACCAACCACCATCTCAGGTCTGCAACACACAACAAAGTACATGCTTCAATGCTGATGTAATATAATCACAACATTCATATAGTATGTGAATTTGTGAGAAGCATACTTCAATATCACCAAACCAACAAAATATAATGCAGTATACAAAAATTGATACTTAATGCATTCTAATGTACTACGAATAATATTCCAAATACCAAGAATCAGAATAACATACATCTACAGATATCAGTCACATTTTCTTACGGACAAATTCGAGAAAATTCCTTCTATTTCCTACAAAATGACTATAGAAGATTCGAATGCAATTGATTTGCTACGATATCTAAATCCTATTAGAACACCAACCAATCAGAACCATATCTTCCGGTTACAATAGTACAAAATTGAGAAAGCTTACTGCTGAAACAAAGTAAATTTAAGCAAACAATACGAATTTAAGGTAAAGAAAGAGAAAAACAAAGCTGCAAATCACAATTACATCAATTTCCTAACATTGATTCTAGATCACGGATAATTCTGGTTACCTTCCGGTCTGCTTGAGCATATCAAGCATATTAGTCTGGAAAACGTGATCGACGGCCTCGACACTGACACCAGTTCCACTCTGCGGCATCGCGAAGACGTCCACCACACGCACCGTGTACTCGTCCACAAACTCCCCCAGCATCAGCCCCATCACCTCCATCGGTACCCCGGCTCTACCTGCAGCAATCAGCGATAGACATCATAAGCGCTAATTACATCAGCGGAGGAAGAGAAAACAGAGAAGAATTGGATCAATCTACGATCCTGAGAGAAACCCTAGATTTACCGTGTTTGAGCATTTTGAGAAGGGCGAGAGACGAAATGTAGACTTGCTCGGAGGAATCGAGCGTCGGGGAGTCCGGCGGCGGGTGGCCGAGGGCTCCGCCGGCGCCGGCGAACATCCGGTGAAGTCTCTCCATTCCTGCCATTTCAAATTAGAAGAAAAATGCCGATTTTCTGTTTGTAAATATTATTGGCTGAAGCAGAGAGTTTTGAATTAAAAGTATTTCTTTGGAAACAAGACAACAGATTTGCAATTATGCCCTTATATTTTTATCTAATTCTTATTTCTGGCCACGTATAAATATGGGTTTAGGGTATAGATGTCAATTCAACCCGAAACCCGTGGGCCAGCCCGAACAACCCGGTAAAATGAGCGGATTAGGGTTGTAATTTTATTACCCGAATATAAAACGGGCTAAACGGGTTGACCCGAATGGGTTGGCGGGTTAAACGGGTTGGCCCGATGGGTTGCATCTTTTAATTAAAAATTATTAAGTTTTAGGGGTTTTCTTTATATTTTTGAATCGTCAATCTTTCTACATAATCATTGGTCTCATTCAATCTCCATTCTATACTTTTCTACTTGATCCCACAATATCATTGTCAGCTTTCAAGTTCCACCTCAACTCATTATTTCACCGTCCCATCATCTGCTATTAGTGTCTTACCACCACCAAAGCCAATCAAGACAAAATTAAGAAATAAGTCATCAAAATTTTAATATATTTATCATTTTAATAATTATTCATGTACGATATGATTTTTAATTTTCACAAAGAATTAGTTACAAACAATGCCAAAATAATGACAACACAAGCTTTAATTGATGTTGTAGTTGAACAAAATGAATTGCTTCTTTCCTAAAAAGAAAAAAAGTATCTAAAATTTAAAATCATATTATAGAAGAAAATTTAGATACAAGAAATTATTTTCGAAAGCTTTTAGGCCCGAATAGCCCGATGGGTTAGCCCAAAACCCGGCGGTTTAGGATTAGGGTTGAAAATTTGTAACCCGAAAAATCTATAACCTGAATAGCCCGCACCCAAATAGCCCGGCAAACCGAGTGGATTGGCCCGAACCCGAACGGATTAGCCCAATTGACATCCCTAGTTTAGGGGTGTCGAAACGAATAGCGGGTAATATCCATCCCGACCCGATACCAACCGGGGGTATCGGGTACCCGCTACCTGGCAACAGCTGGGAATGGGGCGGGATCGGGTGTTTTAAAATTTTGCAGGTATGGGTATACCCGATAATATCCGGTACTTTCATGATTAGGATTTTCAGTTTTTTTTTTTTTGTTTTTTGTTTTAGTTAATTAGTTTCAAATATATTCTGCCCAATGAACTTTATTCATTATTGTATCTTCCCTCTTACTTGTCTTCCAATTAATTTCGTCCCTTCTAAGTTCTACCCGCCGCCCGCATATGCCACCGCTATCGGCCTACGCCTCCACCTGCAGGAGTTTAGGTTTCTTTTGTTTTTCTCATTCTAATCATATTATCATTAAGTAAGAGATTAGAAAATCAACACATTTGTGCATAGTTAATAGTTGGATATTATGAAAATACAACAAAGTAAAAAAAAACACAAATATATGAAATCATAGTGTAACAAAAATACCAAATTTCATTCTGGAATTACAAACGTGTAAAATTACCGCCAATGGGTTTGGGTACCTGCAATTGCGGGTACCGGGATACCCACCATACGGGTCGGGATTGAGTAGTATAATATTGAACTTTTCAGGTTCGGGACCCATAAAATCAGGATCAGAATCCCGCGGGTATCCGTTTCGACACCCTTATGATTTAAGTTTAGCCCAATAGCCTATTATCCATATTTTAAGCCAAGTATAATCTACTGTACTTATTATAGTAGGTAGGGATGTCAATCGGGCTAGCCCATCAGGTTTCGGGCCAACCCTATTCGGGTTGCGGATCAATCGGGTGCGGGCTAATCGGGCTGTGCTTATTTCGGGTTATAAAAGTTCAACCCTAACCCTGAAAGCTCGGGTTTCGGGCTAGCCCAGCGGGCTAATCGGGTTACTACCGATAAAATTAACATGCGTTGAATCCAATAAATAATGGTGAAAATTAGTCATATTTATAGAATGTAAAATATTTAATTATGATAAATTTGAGATATATGCTTAAACTCAAAATATACATGATCAAATACTAATATTTGAGATTTGTGTAAAATAAAACATAAACATTAAGAAATTTTAAAGCATGTTTTAAAAATTTAAATATATTTTTTTTAGTGAATTTGAAGTTTCTAATTTATATATCTATTATTATGTTAATAAAAATTTAACATATAATTTATATATTTAATATATAAAAATAAAAGTTATTTATTTAGTAATCTATATTATAAAATAACCATTGAAGTGTCGAATTGGAGTCAAATAAATAGAACGGTAGAAATTTAATTAGGTTTTCGGCCAGCCCATCGAATTTTTGGGTCTGGCCCCAACGGGTTGCGGGTTAATCGGGTGCGGACTAATCGAGCTGTAATTTTATCGGGCTAGAAATTTTCAGTCCTAACCCTGTAAATTTGACGGGTTATTCGGGCCGGCCTACGGGTTGCGGGCTACACTGACATCCCTAATATTAATACAGTCTTCCACTTTTGAATGAATGCACATAGCTTTGCGTGCTGTTTTTAATTTTGTGATATATAGTAAAAAAAAAAAAAAACACTCGAAAATGGGAAAACCAATTAGGAATTCAATCAATTTAGGAATTGTCTGCTTTTTCATATGATAAATATGAAATTTGTCTGCTTCTTTAAAGAGTTACCTGTGGCAAATAGCTTTATATGAAGGACAAGGAACGATTATTTTATCATTTGCAATGCAAAAACAGTTTTAAAACTCTTTCTTCTTCTTCTTCTGATTGCATATTCACCAATCTGTAACATATGTAGGTGTTTGATACGATGAAGATCGTATCGGAAGAGATGATCGGCGGCAGTAGGAGCTCGGCGACCGTAGAGAGACTGCGCGCGGAAAGATTCTCCGTCGGACAGATTGTACCAGTAATATTTTGTTTGAAAAGAGACGAAAGTGTGGGAATAAATCTTATCATTCATAAAACTGTCCATATGACAAGCTCCCTTTTTTTATATCTAGGACCCTAGGGTGGTTCGACCTCCTACCTCCCGGGAAAGAACCACAAACAAAACCCGAGATGGGGCTTATAAATATGCCCGACACTTACAACAAAATAAACACGAAAAACAGAAATAACATACTAAATTAACTACAACCAAATATCGCAAAACTATGAAGTAGAACATTTCATCTCGACACACAATCGATGAGGCGATTGGGTGGTCGAGTCTTTCTCTTTGGACGCGTCGAGCTCTTCTTGTGCTGCTGATCGGATGTTGCTGCTGCATTCTCTTGTTGAGGCTGTTCTCCATCATGTATGACGTTTGATTGATCGGTCACCGTGTCAGTGTTTGAGTGCCTGAATACATTGAATACAGTGTGTGTGAATGTGATGGACATCTCCGCCAGGCAACGAGCACAACAGATGAGCGCATCCCTCTCTCCGGCATCCCCTCATTTTGTAAAGGAATTGCGCAGATCGCACGTTTCTAGACGAGTCCGCTTTGTAAGTTAAATTCTTTCTTTACATTCATTCTCAACTAATTAGAAATATAGTATATCCTTCATTATAGATATAAATCGATATCTTGATTTATACCTGTAAAAATTCCTATCTACTCTCTTAAATTCAGATGTCCCTGAAAGAATATAAATAAATATCTTGATTTATACTTGTAAATTCCTATCTACTCTTGTAAATTCAGATATCAAACAATTATTCGAAACCATATTGGCATGCTCTAAAAGGGTAAAATTGGGAGGAGTGGGCAAAAAAGGGAATCGCCCCAGGCTTTACTAAAGTAAATTTCCATTCTTTTTAATCTCATAAATATTCAGAACAACAAGAAGGAATAGAGGTTGCATTGTTGAAAGAAACCAGATTTTTTTTTAAACAGTGTAAAGGAATATAATAGTAATGCATAAATGTGTATACTCTAAACCTAAAACTAATCTTCAGATCATGATAACGGTCTGCCAAAGACAGTAACAAATAACACTACATCTCTCATGAATCTGCCAAAGACAGTAACAAATAACACTACATCGTTCTCTAGGCCTTGTGATACTCTAAACCTAAAACTAATTTTCAGAACATGTCCTCACCATCCTGTGCCAGCACCTTTGTTGATGACAATGTAGAGTAGTTTGTGTCCTGTGATTTATGCCTAGTCATTAGACATGTCATATGGAGCAAACAAAAATATGAGTGGAAAATATGGATAAAATGCCCTTACTAAGCCCTTCACCAAGGAGCACTGGCGACCTCCCTAATAATCTTTGTCCTCCGTATGTTCTCTACTTGTTGGAGGGCGTAGCTGAGCTATACGAGCTCGTATGAATCTCACCTTCATCCCAATACGTTCAAAATTTTCTAACACGTTGTCCTTTTCAACGGCGTCACTCGTGCCCGTGATCTCTCTAACGCAATCTGCTATGCATGTGATTTCGATTATCATCCCAGCAACATACTTGATATCAACGAACTCTAAAACAGTTAAATGCAGAATTGTGTCTTGGCTGCTACACAACTCGTAGTACTTCACTAGGCAATTTAGATTTACATATTCGTTGATTGATTTGCCAGCAGCGAAGATGCTGTAATCTTCAAAATAAACAAAATAACATTTAAATTATAGCTTTTGGATGAAACATACTGAATTAGTAAGAGTACCTTCTTTGACTGGTACTTCTTTGACTGGATTGTGTCTCACAATGTACACCTTAGAGAAAGAAAAAACAAAGAGTTAGATTTGAGTTCGTGCAATTCAAGAAACAACAAATGAAAACAAACCTTAAACTTGCACTCATCAACAAGTTCAAAAACTAAATAATCCTGTTCCATCAATGCACGTGAAGTAGAGAAGTCTCTCCATCCTGGAGTAAGAAGATAAAAATCTATCACAATAAAGAATTAAATACAATGGATAATTATCAGGTTCTTACTTCCCGGTGTGCTGCACCTCGGAAGTGGTAGGAAATATTCGTTTGCAGTCTGGTACATTCACACACGAACCTTTACGAATCCGATGCTTTTATGTTTGAACGATAACTGGGAACACGCATACTGGTCTATAAGTAGATGTTGTTCTTGAAATCTTTGACAGGGCAACTTTTGTTGGGGTTGTGTATGGTTACACGACAAGTTTGTCGTCAAGTATCATTGTGCCTATGGCGTCTCATGCACTGAACAACTTGGTCGGAGGCATTAGCTGGCGTCTCTCTTCAGAAGCGAATTAGGTAATCGCTTTCTGAGGCATCTTGTAAAAGCATTTCATCACTCATTGTTTCTTTACTTTGCCGTTCTAGTGTTGCGGTGTTTGAATACATATCCGTCTTTGCGCGTGCGTGTGTGATAAAGAGATTCGGGATCGCCGGTGAAGAAAAGAATGGTGGTGGAGAGATTGAAGACAGAGTTGAGTAAGGATGACCTAAGCATACAGAGGTCATTTTTAGGTCATTCTTAGCTTATTTTTAGGCCATTATAGTAAGGATGACCTAAAATGATCAACATGATCTCAAATCCGAATTTTATAATATGATCTAAAACTGCCTTATAAAATAATACTCCTTCCATCTCAGATTTATAGTCACATTTAGTTATGGCACGGTTTTAAGGAATTGGTGGAGTGTGTAATTAATGAAGTGAGAGGTGGAGTGTGTAATAAATGAAATGAGATGATGGAGTGAGATGATGGAGTGTGTAATAAATGAAGTGAGATGATGGAGTGTGTAATAAATGAAGTGAGTTGGTTGAAGGTGGATCCTTTTTTGACTTTTTAGTTTATTATTTTTGTTTTGATTTATTTTAACGTAGACAATGACATTTGGGTGTAATTTTAGTGAATAATGAGGTAAAATTTTATGTCCAAATATGAAAAATTCTAAATGTAACTATAAATGTGGGACCGACTTTTATAACAAAATGTAACTATAAATCTAGGACGGATGGAGTAACCGATTTAGAATTACAAATTATCCAAGTGATGAACCTTCGATGTGTAAATAAAGAAATTTGGGATTCAATCCTCACCGCCTCTGTTCCCAAATTAAAAGTGGAATCATTTCTAATAAACAGACGAGTTAGAAAAGAAAAGAAAATCCTTAAAATCCTTATCTAATATTGGTACAAACAAAAACGTATAAAAATATGAAATTATTTATTGGATTATCAATTACTCTCTTCATTCCGGATAATTCGTCCCACTTTGGGGTCCTACTTTTATATATTAGTTTTAAGAAATATAATGAAAAGTGAGTTGAAAAAATTAGTGGAATGTGAGTCCTACTTTTATATATTAGTTTTATAATAAAATGTGAGTATGAATGAGTTATTGGAATATTGGGTCCACTATCAAAAATGGTAAAAAGTGAAATGAGACAAATTATGTGGGACGGACCAAAATGAAAAATCGGGACAAAATATCCGGGACGGAGGGAGTAGTTGACTAAGGGGGCGTTAAAAGACTGACCAAAAAGAGCATTGTTTCCTCAAAGGTGAGAGACTTTGTGAAAGGATGTTGGACGCACTTTCAGTGAAATCTAAGCACGTTGAGATTACAACAGATCCAACATGTGCATGGTACTAAGAACACATCATTGAATATTATGTATGTAAGCATTATCATGCGTAACATGATAGTTGAATATGAGATATAAAACATAACAATTTGGGCAGTTGACGAAGCACATATAGTTCGACAACCCTGACAACAACTCATCGGTGCACTGGCTCAATTTTGATAATGTTAATGTTAGTGTGCTTCTGTTCGTGAAGAATGAATTCATGATCAATTCCAATAAAGTCTCATTTAAGAAACTTGAGCGTGCCCCATCAGTGAATGAATAATTACGTAATTTTAATTTTGATTTATAATTTTTGACATTTAAGTAATATAATAATTATGTAATTTAATTATTAATGAAAATATTGGAATTTTTATGATTTTAGTTTTGGAGTTTAGCTATTTTACTTTCGAAGATATAATTATTTATTAAGAACCAACCATTTATGTACATAGTAATGATATTGAAAATTGGAAACTAAATAAAACCCAAAAAATTTTAAAAGTAAATTTGGAAGTTAGCGTGTTTAGGGAAAGTAAATAGTGTTTTTTCTTTAATTTATAAATATAAATCCCACAATTCCCAAATAAACATTCTAAAAGACTTAAACCCTATACCCTTACATGGCAACGACAACCCCGCCTTCTTCAATGGCGAAACGACATCGTTCGCAGGTTCACGACGGCGCAGCTGCAGGCACGGCGGAGCTCAACTCTGTTTTCATAGACACCAGCCTCGGTACTCACATCGCCGTATCCGTATGCAGCTCCGACACAGTTTCAGACTTAAAAAGTATCGATCCTCTACCTCTATTTCAGTCGTTGTTTTTCACAATTTCTGTAATCAGTTAACAATTTATGTATATGAACTCGATTGCGGCATAATTTGTGTATGTAATCCTTTTTTGGCAAATACTGATCGCAAAAGCATTGAATGTTGAGAAGTTTGTATTCTGTTGATTCCGCAAATTGAGCTCATAATTTGCTGACTGATTCTATAAACGCGCAGAGAAGGTGACTGTGGCTCATAAGCAATCCTTTCCGGAAATTGGTGAGATAGAGGTCCACTCTGTGAAGGTACATGCTTTATTTTAGAGGTCTGATGGCGGAGTTTGTTTCTGTAATTCGCATCTGATGATTTTCTGCTATTTATGTAGTTGGAACAGAGATCAAACTATTATCATCTGTCAGACGATATGCTTGTTTGGACTGCGTTTGGCGAGGTTAACAGAAATTGGTTTCTTTCGGTCACAGCTTCCATTGTCCCCAGACATCTCTCAGGAAGAAGCTCTATGAATGATATTTATGATGATTGCAACGGTTTCATATCTGATAGGAACAAGAATGCAATTGTTCTTTTTGCGTTGCCGGCTCGTGCTGCTCAAAATAATGCTGTTTCGGAGACCACTGATTCTCACACAAGTATTTATGCAGAGGCACATTGTATGGGAACCGAGTCTCCTGTGAAGAAGAAACGTAAAGTGAGGCACACAAAAGATGAAAGTCATAATTCTGGATTCGAAGGTGGCAACACCATGTTTTGTTCAAATGATAAAGATGTGAAGCCTAATATGTCCCACTCAATTGTTAAGGTCTCAGGTCTGAAGAATGACGAATATGATGATGAGGGGAGGCTTCTGTATGACAGAACTTACCTACCCAACGTAGCAGAAAAAGGTAATTTTGGAAGCATTTTGGACTACCAGAACCTAAATGGTACTGAGAGACCGAAAGAGGACAATAGGTTTGAGAGTGTGGTAAATGAACTGGACAATGAGGTTGTTTCCAATTTTATACAAGGTTCTTCAGCTGGAATGAGGGATGCTGCTTGTGAAGGTGGAGATGTCAACACATTGGGGAAAAAAAAGAAAAGGAAATTTGAGAAAACAGCAGAAAACAATCATGATAGAACATATATGGAGCACTTTGGAAAAGGTGAAACGACCAAGCCCTCTACTCTTAAAATGGAAGAAGGAATGGGTTTGTCATTAGAGAATGATCATGAAGTTTTAATGCCATCAAACAACAAAGCTTCAGACCATGTTATTCCAGATTTATCACCGAAGGCAGAAATCCTTTTGCAGAATGCAGAAAAGAGTAGTTTTATTGATCAGAACTCCCATGAACGTTTAGATTCTGATGAGAGAAAAGAAGACAATGCATTACAGAGTAAAATAGATCATGAAGGCAAGGATGTTCCATCAATGCATTCAGGAGGTGTTAACACTAACATTTCAGATCCTTATGCTACAATAATGGATGCTGGAATCGGAAAAGGGGAGGTGAAATCGGATGTGAAGAAAAGAAAGAAAAAGAAAGTTCACAAAACTGCAGAAGTCCAGCATACAAGTGATGTGGCACATACTGAAATTGGTGAAATGAATAAGCCTCTTACAGAAACTACTAGGTTGGAAGAAAAGGGTGCATCTTTGGACCTTGATTATGAAATTATAATGCCTGCTGATAACAAAGCTCCTGACCATGTTGGTCCGGATCTAGCATTGAAAGAGGCCAGTATTATGGGGGATGCAGATGCTGTAATGGAACCTGGAATCTCCAGTTGTGTTAAGAAGATTAAGAAAAAGAAGAAAGCAAAGAATTCTGTCAGCATAAATACAGAGAATTCAGACATTAAAGATATTCACAGAGGTGCCAGAGGTTCTTTGGACTTGTCTTCTCCATCAGGGGATTATATCACCAAGGGAATTGGAAAGGATGAAAGCACTAGGCTTGATGAAGGAATGGATGTTGAGGCGAGACCGTTGGATGCTTCAAACCATGATGCTCAGAAGGTAGTATGGGATGTAAATAGAAAAGAAGCAGATCTGGCACAGATGCAAGCAGAGCGAATTTTGGAAGATGTGAGCGTTAGAAATGAAATGATGAGGGAAAAGACCAAAAGTTTTCAAGATGTTTGCCATGCAGCTTTGCCCACCACTGAAACAAGTAATACCATGATTATGCGGGATGCAGATGCTGTAATGGAACCTGAAGTTTCCAGTCGCATTAAGAAGACGAAGAAAAAGAGGATTGGCAAGAATTCTGTCAGCACAAATATTGAGAATCCAGGCATCAACGATACTCAGAATGGCACCAGAGGTTCTTTGGACTTATCTTCTCCATCAGGGGATTGTATCACCACGGGAATCAGAAAGGATGAAAGCACCAGGCTCAATGAAGGAATGGATGTCGAGATGACACTGTTGGATGCTTCTAACAATGATGCTCAGGAAAAAGTATGGTATGTAAATAGAAAAGAAGAAGGGCGAATTTCGGAAGATTTGAGCGATAGAAATACAATGATGATGGAAAAGACCAAAACGTTTCCAGATGTTTGCCATGCAGCTTTGCCCACTGCCGAAACAGAAAATACCGTCATGAAGCCCAATCAAACGAACCAGGATGATGAGAATACTGAGAATAAATCTAGAAAAACTAAAAAGGAAGGGAAGAAGCAAAAGCACACTGCACCAGATGTCCAAGAAAATTTGCCAGTTGAGGATCAACAGGTTAGTGTTGAACCTTTAGCAACAAAAGAAACTTCATTTGGTTTTTCAAATTCTGAACTCGCGGACAGAGATTTAGAGTCATCCCAAGTTTTGTCTCGTAAGAGCAAAGAAAAGGTAGATGAGAATTACGAGCTTGTCCTAAACACTTATGGTCTCAAAGAAAATACTGAAAAGGGCAGTGAAGGAATCAACTTCAAGCAATACTTTGGGGCTGACCAACTCCAGAATCAAGTCGATATCAGTAACAAGGTAAGAAAGGAAAACAAGTTGAAGAGTTCAAAAGCTAAAGATAATGAACTGATGAAAACTTCTAGTCCTTCTGAGTTGTGTGAGATGCCTCGTCAGAAACCCAATGACTTTGTTGTTCCCTCATCCTCCCATAAGAAGAATCCATCTTTGGATAAATCAAGCTCGAAAAGGTCCGTGACATTGCACAACAATAAGGGAAATGAAAGGACGCTTTTGCGTTCACATGTTAAAAAAACGATGCCCATGAAGACTCCGAAGAAAAAGATTTTGTTGGCAAAGTCGGGAACAATTTTTCATAATGATAGTGGTGAAAGTTCTGGGGATGAAAATGGAACCTTGTTTTCAGATGATCGCACCCTCACTTCATCGGATAGTTCATCCATGTCAGGTGATGACTCGGAAGGGGAAAGTGAAGTGAACCAGATTTCTACTCGCAAAGGTATGCTTCATATAACACTAAAATTGAATATAATGTTTGATGTTAGGAAAACTTCCTTTCATTTGTATCTCATTTATTTTGTAATTTCTATATCTTCACTAGGGCCCATGGGGCAGCAGGACTAGCACCTAGACGACTGCTGTTTAAGAACTAGCCCTGTTAATTTAATGTATATTTTCGTTATTTAGTCTTTAGACAGTATCAATCAGTACTAATGTTGTCAAAGATTCAAACTATATTACTTAGTACTTAACAAGAAACCGATATATCTATTGTACAATTCTACTAAAATTTGAAAAATAGAAAAAATCAAGTAAAATTTAAAATCCTGCCTAGGCCCTGCATTACTTTTATAAGTTGGTATGTGTTTGTATTAGATGCAGTTATGATTTTCTGATACACTTACTTTTCCTTGAAGTTTAGGAATTTACTGGCTACATTTTTTCTCTTGTTTTATTCATTTTACAACTAAACGAATGACAACAACTACATTTTATTCCCACACACCGGCGTTGAGATTTAAGTTATGATACAGTATTCAACTTAGCATGTTTAGGTGATGTGATTTTTATTTCACATTGTGATAAGAAATGTCTTCATATAGGTTTTAGAGGTGGCGGAATTGGTATAGTTTGTTTGTATGCTATCCGATGACTGCCTATTTTATTGGTGTTTGTTTTGGCCTCTATGCTTAACATTTTTATAAATGCTGCAATTACAGGATCCAGTGCTGCAAAAGGAAAAACTTTGGCTATGTTAGAAGAGTAAGTCCGTTATCTGCTTTTTGATCCTTGAGGTTTCTCTACTGATTTTAGGCTCTATAAAGCATGAAAGTCCTATATTTTACTCCCTCTGTCCACGAATAAATGTCCCGGTCACTTTTTTGCACTTGTTTTGTAAAAATGATAATAAATAGTTAAAGTGATAAAATGACAAAGTAAGATAGAGAATAATGTAGATAAGAGTCTTAGCTACATTATTCTCCATCTTACTATATCATTTCTCCACTTTAACTATTTATTATCATTTTCACAAAACAAGTGTAAAAAAGTGACCGGGACATTTATTCGTGGACGGAGGGAGTATTTCTTTGCTCATTCTTTATATAGTCCATGCACAATCCTATATTATTCTGGATGTTTACTTCAATTATAGTTTGGAATTGAATGGATAAAAATTAAGATACTTTGATGGTATGAGCAAATTTGAGCTTGTCTTTCAGATACCCAATCTTGTATGCTATATCCATCCCCTAAAAATGGAGACTTGGAGACATCATGAGTTTTAATGCGAAATTAGTAAAGTAGGAGAAAGAGAAAAAGTAGTTGAAGTGATGTTAGTAGATAGTAATAGTATGACCCACATCATTATTAGCGTCGAATTATGGTAGATGGACCAAACTGGCAAAAGGGGATTTACTCATTTTTTAGGGACGGAGTGATTATTATAAATCTAATCTATAAACTGCCCCTGAGTGATAGTACGAACACCGGAATAGGTTATATCCAACTAGATGATGTGCAACTCCAAGCCTCGAATCACCCATATTATAAAGTCATGCATTGGGCTCCCAAATCTTCATTTGCTTGTTGCAGCATTATAAGCTTGTGATAGGTATAGTATTGCATTGCTACTGTGATTACGATTTGATTGACTGTTAACATGTTGCAACAGGGAGAATGTGACGATGGATGTGATCCTAAGAAGCTCGAAGCGGTTCAAGAAGGCGAAGGAGATCGCCACCCAGATCCAAGAATCCCAGCCCATCGATTTTGTTCTTGATAGTCAACCCGTTTAACCTTGTCGTCGGAATAGATGTAAAAAATATTTCGGTACAAGGGAAATACAGTAATATTTTCACTACAAAGGAAGAGCCGTAGACTTTATTTCATTACCTGGGAAGGATTACCTTCGCAAATTTGGGTTTTTTAGCGAGGGAAATGTCCCTTTATGTGTTTTCGTTACCATGTATTGTATCACAATTGATATCCTATTAGTTTTCTTTTTGAGTAAAGGCCAAAAGTGGTCTCCAACATATGATCGTTTTATCAATTTGGTCCTTAACATTATCTTTTTTATTATTTGGTCCCTCACAAATGAATTTCGACCTGAACCGGTCCTCCAATTGACGGAACCGTCAATAATAGGCGGTCAACGTCATTTCCGCGGCCAACCTCAGCTTCGGCAACCTTCTAGCAGCCTGCACTCTCCCCCTCTTCAACCTCAGCTTCGGCAACACCTTCAACCTCCCCCCATTCGCCGCCAACTACTCCGCCCCCCTCAACTACACCAGCTCCAACACCGCCTTCTGATTTTCCGCCTCCGCCAACGACACCCAATCCGACCGCATCGCCGCCTTAAACTAGCTAGTTGATCTCGGTCTTTAAATATTTAAACAAATATTTTTCTACTTAACTTCATAGTCATTATCTTTATTCTTTATATACACAGATCCTTTAATATTAATTGACTTTGTTAAGATAATATTATACCAATAAGGACATGTTAATTGCATCAAAAACGATATGCAACTGCCGATATATAATATAATTAATATTATAAATAAAGAATAAATTTATGTTATAAATGAAACTAATAGAACCTAATTAATCAACTCAAAAGAAATCTTACTATATTAAGTTCATTTTAAAATTTAGATGGACTTGTGTAAAATGCAAGTGAGGGCTTGATTAAGTTACGGTTAATTGACATTTTTAAAAAAACAAATTACAATATCCTTGAATTTTTTGTAATCGATTCGCTAGTCTAGTTCTGTTTGTTCTTACTTTGTGAAAAATGAAATTTTGCGATGGCTAGAAACTTAAAATTAAAATAATATTAAATAATTAGTACATCATTTTAACACAAATTCGATACACTTATAAGTTATAACAGTGCTCCAGCCTCCAGGGATATAAATAATAATAACACCATTTGCTGGACCCAAAGGATGAATTCAACAATAATTAGCGAGTAACTCTAAATTCTAGGGAGATGTCTAATTAAACTTCATAAATAGTAGTCTTCCGCTAAAATAGAAAAACGACTCAACTACCGCGGAACGGAGGGAGTATTAGATCTTATTTCTTTTAACAATTAAACATTTTAAAATCTTGAATTAAAATTGAACAGAATTTGTTCACTTTAAATATGAAGTTAATCATCTCCTCTAAAAATATTTTAGAAAGCTTAGTTAATTAAACGAAAAAATAAAATTAATATTACCTTCCAACACTGATTTCCGACATTCATATACACATTTTATTGATTCAATCTAGCTAGAAACTCATGGGAGATGGGACTCTTGGAAAATTCATTTATTTTGTTAGTTTCTTTAATAAAATGTTGAGATTATATATGGATTCATACATATATAATTTTTAAGTAGCATATCATAGACTTAACTTTTAACATTGTCGTATTGTTTAATTTAGATTATCTCAAAGCTTAGAGTAGGTAATCGCGATATGGTAGTATATAATTTAGCTCACCCAATCGCCCACTGTTTTCTCCAATATTATTGTTTTAATTTTTTAAAATTTGTATATCAATTATTATATACAGATATTCTCTATATAGAGACGCAAAATGCTAAAATATGTACAATAGTACTTCTTTGTTTTAAATAATATCCCAAAACCACATATATAATTACATGCCATTGAATAAATACGGGGCTGGATCCCCTACTGTGGGAGAATCACAACACCATATGCTGTGGAGCTAAACGACACCGTATTAATCAAATTTAAACTTCTTCCATTTTTTCTTCTTTGCTTAAAGTTTAACCATTGATCTAATTTTAACATCTTTATAGGCGCATGCATTATTCTTGATTTTAAAAATTCGAGTGTTGACTGCAAATTGTCATAAATAATGATTCGTAAAATAATTTAAACCATAACTTATAAGAAGAGATGTACATATATAATTAATTTGTGCACACAATCTAGATAATTTACCAATAATGGAGGTCAGGCATGATTTGAATGCAACGGAAATTGGCTTGGATTATCTAGCATTTATTAAAATTGTTTTGGTATAGATACCATGATTTAGAAGTAATTGATAAACATAAACTTATTGTCTGATGAAAAAATGTTTAGGAAATGTATATAATTGATAAACATAAATTTATTGTCCGGGGAAAAAATGTTTAGGAAATGTATACACTGATACGAATTATTGATGAAACATATTATTAATACTCTACTAACTATTAAAAATATGCTACGTTACTACTATTTGAGAAATTTATCTCCGGAATAAAATCAATCAACACGTAGATAAACGTCATATTTAAATATCTGATACTTCTTCCTTCAACGACCAATGGTTAGATTTGATTATTATACCAAATAAATACTCAATAATCTTTTAATAATTTAATCTTTTAACCCGGACAAAGATGGTGTCCAACTAATCATGATTTCATAAATGTACGAGGCTAATTAAATAAAATGATTTTTTTTACTTAAGTAATGATTTAAATATAATTATAACACTCGCATAAACTGTTGAAAAAATATATGTTAATTAACACAAATCACCTCATAATTAACATTTAACTCTTACTTTAATAGGTGTTGAAATTAAAAAACGGGGAAAAGAAGATTCCTCAGGTAAAGTAAAAATATGAAGCGACACGTGGAATTGGCCCCTTTGTTAAATACAATTTCAAGGGACACGTCTCCACATTTTACATTTCATATTTCAACCCATTTCAAAATTTGCTCCATATCATCTGATAGATTATTTAATTTTTCTTAACCGCATTAATCATAACAAGTTTATCTATTTCATTTATCAAACCAAAAAATTGTTTCTTAGCTGAAATTATATGCAATTAATTCATGCTTCTATTGATTTTTATATACGATACAATTAATGTTTACCATAATAATGTATCTGAAATTGTAATTTGAGATTACTTATTTACTTATGCAGTTGGGTGTATCACTGTATTGTATGGTTAGCTAGGGTTCCGATTGTAGCTTGTGCTTATATAATTAGACTTTACTTACGGTAACTTGTATTTCGGCTTGTAAGCTAATCTGAGTAGTGGTGTTACCGAAAAGAGGTCCCGATAATTAGTGAATCCCGAATGATCTGATCCCTGCATAAATTAATAATGGGAATGTATTTCGCTTCTTCCATATAATTAATCTGGAAAAGCTTGGCCACGAGTACAAGTACACTTTCTTAAGCCCGACTATAGGATTGTTTACCTCAACTCGACTTGGGGCTTCGCGTTTTTAGTTTTCGTTATGTCTGATGTGGTCGTCTCTTTGCTAGATGATCATAACTGATTTATTGGGTGGTGACATGTGTTATAATAGACTAGATCTTGTTGGTAGAGACGAAGCGCAAAGTAGTTAGCAATAAGACTTTTTTCCTTCAATTAGATTAAATGAGAAAGATAATTGGCTTTTTGATAAAATCTACCCTCTAAAGAGGTCATTCAAATTTACACTACAATTATGTTTATAGGAGACTACAAAGGTGGCAAGTGATTCATAAATATTCTCTGCTATTATCATAGATGTGATTGCAAAATTTGATATTAGATGTCGAAGGGAATAAAACCATTTCAAAACGAGTTTAAATTTGTATGGATATGGAATGTTTCTCTGCAAAGATCATTTTGAAAAAAAATAAATCAGTGACAAATATGTAGTTTTTCACTAAATTTTAACTGCAAAATTTTGTTGAAATGTGCAAAAGTAATTCTAATTGAATTGAGGGAATGGCTTGCTATTCATTAAATATAATTGTGGGAAGCATTGATTTCCGAAGGTTTAGAGAGAGAAAATTAAGAAAAAATATTTAACACGTCACCAGCGGCGCCGCCTATCATGCCCTGCAGATTGAGTCTCATATCAGGTTAATGAATTAAACTCCTTATGAATATCCTATAACAATAAAGAGAAATAATGTCCATTTTAGTATAAATATACTAATATACTACAATAATTTGTTTAAAGTTGCTAAAAAAATGAAAAAAAATAAAATATGGTGTGAACTATTTTATGAGATTAGGTAAGTATTAATTTTGGTACATGTTACGGTAATAGTATAAATTATTAAATACCATTTGGGTGGTGTGGCATCAATATTATAACTACTGCTTAAATGTATAACAAGTGAATATGAATTTAATTTATTATTAAAATGATTAAATTTACTATGGTATTTTAGTTTATATGTAACATGGATTTGAAAATAGAGAGTGAACCAAAACGCCATTACAGTAAATTAAATATTTCACGAAGTAAATTCTTTACTATAAATTATAAAGAACTAAATCACTTTTACAGTGAACTAAAATTAATCTTATAATAAACTGAATTCATGTTCTCTAATTATGCATTTAAAGCTTAGTTATACTTTGATCATCAATAATAATATGTGTGAATAATGTGTATTGTTTATTTTGTTCTTTCTTAATAATTGTGCGTGGGATCAATATAATCATATCATTTTTTTAAAAATGTTATAACCATAAAATTTCACAGTAAATAAAAATATGCTTCCAATTTCACGAACCACTTTTTAACCTTGTGGAGGCAGTAGAAAAACACGTGTCATACAAAGAAAATTAAAGAATGGCAAAGGACAATAAAATATAACTGCCACATGTTAATCAAAAGAATGCCTCTTTATGTTAATCATATGATTGTAAAATATAATTGCAAAATTATATTCACGGACCACTTTTTTAACGTTGCTCCCTTCTTAATTTCTTCCGCCGTCGTAGAATCACTAAACTAAAAGAAGACAAAATATAAGAGAAGAATGATTAAACAAAAACTAAAAAAATAACTGAAGGTGAGGCTGTAATTTTAAAATTGGAGGTTGCAATATAAAGGCTCAATAATGATATATATCGTACGAAGCATGGGAGCTCTGCCAAACTTTGCGGACCATCTTTTTTCCTTACTCACAAATATTTTCATTTCATTACCATTATCACCAAACTATGTACTTACATCATCATAACTTATTTTACAATATATGGTGTAACAAAGTTGATAAAAATGATAGTTGGTTGCAAACTAAAATTTGTAAAAGTGCATGTACAAAATAAGCTCAAGACCTTGGAATAGCAAACATGGTGAAAGACATTTATTTCTTAATGGGATCGGAGGCATGGGACCCACACTGTGGCTTTTCAATTATTCAATCACAAAAAGTTATAAATTCTTTTTTATAAATTAATTAGGATATTTCCAAACCTTTCATTTACTTCACGTATAATAAAATTTAATAAACCTTATAACTTCTCTTAGTTTAACATGATGATAGATAGAGTTCATACGTGTTTGAATTTATTATCATATAAATTGTGATAAGCACTAACTTTGAGAATAGGCAATTACGCATGCAGTCAAACTAATTTTTTTTAAAATAAATTTAGATTAAATAATTTTTATAAATTGTATTATTGTGGCAATATTTGAATTCATTGCAATTTAAATTAAAATTCACTAATGTTTGACAATCGGGACAGTGGCTCCATATCAGTTACACTAATTATAAGATTTGTAACTGCCACCAAAATAATGATTTGTAACTGCTACTAAAATTAAAATCATAATCCAAAATTCAATGTATTAAAAATGGAGAGCAAACTAGTAAAGCTGTCGGTTTACCGTTCAATTGGTCGGACCGACCACTGGTTGAGCCGAATTACTTTATAAAAATAATTAACTTTATATTATACAAAAAACAGTATTAAAATATAGTGAATAATGGATAATTTTTATAGAATAAGTCTATGAATTTACGAATAAGCTGGTAATTAATAACTTTTTAACAAATATCTTATAAATTATTTACAAGTTAGAAGTAAGGAAAAGAATAATTTTAATTATCAAGCTAGAGAATAAAAAAGAATACAACCTTGTATTGAACATAAATATGTTTCTTACTCCCTCCATTCCATAATAGTGGATGTATTTCTTTTTAGCACGGAGATTAAGAAAAGTTGTGTTAGGTGAGTTAAGTAAATAAAAAATAAAGTAGGAAATGAAAAAAGTAGAGAGATGTAGAGAGAATAAAGTAAGAGAAAATAAAGTAGGTGGGAAGAAATGTGTTGACTTTTACCAAAAAAGATTTGACTCTACTACTATGGAATGTACCAAAATGGCAAAATGACTCTACTACTATGGAACGGAGGGAGTATTTTTTTTATAGTTTTGACTAATATCTTCATTAAATAATACTATCCTAATAAAAATCATCTCAATTCTTAATTAGGCTAAAAAATCTCAATTGACCGTGAGTACCAAATTAGGAATTATCCTAAAATTTGAGAAGATTGCAATATTAAAAAAAAGAAAAAAGTAACTTATGTCTGAAATTAAATGGATACATGATTCCCAATTTAAACTCAATGTAGATAATTGAAAATATCTTTAAACATAAATAAAATTCCTACCGGTTATTTTGAAAACATTGGCTCAATTTATTCATCTCTCCTACACTTAGGCCCATAACGTCATATCTATATAAAGAGCATTGAATCATTGAATCTAGGCCTGTCAAATTGAATACCCGCGGACATTTTTAATATATAAGTACGTCGTATTACCGAAGACATTTTTGATATGTTCGAGTTTAATCGATAAATTAATTGAGCCGTAAATCAAAGTAGATTCGAGTAATTAGTTAGGCAAAAAATGAAGGATATGGATTCAATAGTGGACGTGTGAAACTCTCGAAAATTAGGCGATCTTTGATGTGTAATTATTATCAATATCGACTCATTATTTTGTTGAATAATTATTACAATATCTTCAGAGATGGAAAAAAAAGCATGTCATACTTAAAAACGTGTTTATATGATTCAATTTAGGTAAATTAAATGGGCTGTAAAGCCTAAGTAGCTTTGAATAATTTCTTCATTAATACTACGATGGAGAGGTAAAATCTGTAAAGAGTGATGATCATGGTAGATAAGAATAAAAAGCGGCCCACTCTTTTATTTTACTCAAAAATCTCAACTAACACTCTATTTTTACATGTATCTCAAGTAATTCATATTATTTGGACCTATTCATGTGAAAATAAGAATAAAAAGCGGCCCGACCCACTCTTTTATATTGTACTACATAATACTATTATATAGCGTGGGAATTAAGAGATGGAGAATGGCAACATAAATTAAGCCACTCTTATGTGCTTATCATGCAAATTAATTATCGCATGCACTGCCATGAGTTCCACAATAATGTGTGTTGTATGTGTTCCACAATATAGAGAGGGAGAGATGAAATAATATAGATGGAGTACAAAAGCATAGACTCTTATCAGAAACGAAAAGACTCTTGAAATGTGTAAGTTAAAAAATGGAGTAGTGTATGTCATTTTGATTGCGTAGAAAAATGGGTGTCTAGAGATATATAAGGATCTAATAATTGTGTGTGTGTGTGTGTGTTGACACAGAGAGAGACATGAAATAGTATAGTTGAGTACAAAAGCGTAGGAAGAAACAGATTCTTTAAATGTGAAAGTTGAAATTATTGTTTAAATTTATAAGTCTTTCATCCATACAAATTCTAAGCTCTATGATTTATGCTATTGAAACATGGTTGTTTTCCACCGATGCTCCATTTTTAATAAATTTGTAGGCGCATGCATTATTCTTGATTTTAAAAATTCTAGAAATTTGACTGCAAATTGTCATTAACCGGTACTTCGTTTAATGCACAACATTCAGTGGGTAGCTAATAAAATTTATGTTTTACTAATATCGAGTGCTCATATATATATATATATATATAGCGCCCTACGAATTATTGATGAAACATATCTCACCAATGATTTTCTTAACATAGCTAAA
Organism: Salvia hispanica; assembly: GCF_029641045.1. Lineage (NCBI taxonomy): Eukaryota > Viridiplantae > Streptophyta > Magnoliopsida > Lamiales > Lamiaceae > Salvia > Salvia hispanica. The sequence goes on from NC_142693.1 coordinate 64,279,502, forward strand.
CTAGCAACCTAAAGAGTGAGGATCATGGTAGATAAGAATAAAAAGCTGCCCATTCTTTTATTTCATCCTAACGCACAACTAACAGTCAATTTTTCTCATTTGGACCTATTCATGTGAAAATAAGAATAAAAACTGGCCCTGCCCACTCTTTTATTTGATATTATAGGAGTATTATTTTTGAGTATTATATAGATTGGGAATTAAGAGATGGAGAATGGCTACATTACATATTCCACTCTCTGGAATCCAAACACACACTTCTCTTTGAAGAGGAGTTGTGGAGCTCAGCGGTTATGCACTTCAATAAGATGTGAGCTCTAAATTCTAATTACTTACGACTTGAATATTGAATATTGAATCAAGGAAGAAGAAGAATGCACTGGGCTTACAACTTGGTCCATTACTTATTTAATTATTGGGCTTTACTAGATTTTTAACTCTTATTGAACCCCAATTTTAAAAATTTCACAACTTTGCCTAGTAGTCGACGTCTTTTGAAATTACTCGTTACAATAGCGGTAAAATTTAATAGTACTAATCAAGATTCAGTACAAAGACTGATATTATAGGTTACGTACAATTTATGATATGGTGTATACGTCTGCATATCAGTACAACTTTATACCTATTTTGAATTTGTGATGAGCCACAATGATATTCGACATAATTAATTGGTTGTATGTGGTCTAAATATTATTTCATGTATCTCTCTATCTCTCTACCACACACATCCTTCGTAAGCGAGTCTCATTTCTTGGCGGCATGAATTTCAAGAAATAGTAGTATTAAGAAAAGTGGGTGGAAGTTTTAAATGAAATGTCAGTATAATGAGTTAGTGCAAGGTGAGATCCTACTATTTATGGTAAAAGTGAACCAGGACTCCTATTCACGGATGGACTAAAATGAAAAAACGGAACTCTTATTCGCGGGCGGAGGGAGTAATGTATAGGTTCACATGTGACATGCTGACCATCTCTGTAATCCCAACTTCCTCTGCAATATCTCGTCAAAATATGGGTACAATGAGCATCCACTTTCACCATTTCAACATTCTGTAATTGATATAATAGTGTTTCACTTTCACATGCTAGGTGCTTATTTTCATGATAACACTGGCCATGGCTAGGTGATCCATTAAATATACACTCACGCATGTGGCAAATGAAAGTGATTTTTTTACAGTAAAAAATGTGAAGGTTGAAATTAAATGTAGTATCGTATATTCATTGTGTGTGTGAGAGAGAGATACATGAATTAGTGTAGTTGGAGTACAAAAGAATAGGACTCTTTTATGAGATGTGAAAGTTGAAATCATTGTTAAGTACTTAAGTAGTTTTGACATGAATCAATAATCACCTAATATGTAATATCCGGAAAAAAAAAAAAATACCGCATGAGCTATTATTGTATGACTAATTGAACAATATATTGAAAATTATTTAGATTTTGTAATTTTTATATCGAGATTGGATCCAATTCACGCGGATTTATAGTCAAAATTTGTTAACCAAGAAAGTTGAAAATTTTGCTCTGTTTATACTTGACTAATGCTTTAAAAATTGAAAAGATAAGAAATTTGTTTAGGAGGAGTACTATCTTATACTTAAAATTATAAATTAAATACAAATGCTACATCTATGCTCTATAATTAAAAAAATAATAATAAAACAAAGAAGTGGAGCCATTTCCATGCATATTTAATCACTTTCTTAACTTGAAATATTTTTTAAAAAAATTATGTGTGTTAATCTAGTAATGAAGTGGCAAATTCCCAAATATCATATGCTCTAAAATGAGTAGACTGTGGCCCCACGACCTTAAAATTTCTATTTATTTACTCATAAAAAATAAATAATTAAAGAAACTAAAAGGTTTAATTAAATTCTAGTATGTTTCTTGATTTTGAAAATCAATCGAATTTGCTCTAAGTAATATAATAAAGAAAAATTATGATTGCCTACATGCTAGTATAATATATTCAGTGGCGGAGCCAAGAATTTATCAGTGGGGGGTCCAAATTTTTTATTGATAAATGTTCAATTTTTTTAGTATAAACTATCAATATTGTCCAAAACCAATGAGGCATAGCCGCATAAGCAATACGAGCTCGAGGGATCGTTGAGAGGAACATATATATAGTGAAAATAAGTAAAACATGGACAATAGAACCTATAAACACATGGACAAAGTCAATGTGAATTAATTTATTTTCTTAAATTGTGAAGATAATAAATATTAGTGTGTGAAATTCATTACATAAAATTACTAGTCGTAAGAAAATCAACAAAACTTATAAATAAAAATTAACGATGTTAGTATTGCAGTAGTATTTACATATTTATGGGATAATAAAATAATTTTTATTTATAAATATGTATTGATTAAAGTTTCAAAATGAAAGAGAATAAATATAAACATATAATATTATAATACAATAGGGTATTAAACATAAAAGAGAAATATAAAGCAGTAAATAAAAAATATCAAAATTTGTGCCCAAGGAGTCTCGAACCTGGGAGGTTACAAATGATAGACAAAGCAAGGAACCAATTGAACTAGAAATATCCTTGGTGGTTGCTGTATACATATTCTATATATAGGGAAAGGTCAAATGGCTGAGGGGCCCAAGGGCCCCCATGCCCCAGCGTGGCTCCGCCAATGAGGCATAGCCGCATAAAGAAAAATTTACTCTTTCCGTCCCATTTAAGGTGATTAACTTTATCCAAAATAAGATCACACATTTCTACTTTTAGAAACTTTCTTTCTCAATACACTGGACCACTTTATCTCTATTCAATTAAATATTTAACTCTCTTTCTCTCTTATTAAAAATGAGTCACTCACCCCTTAAAAGACCTCATAAGGGGGACGGTTATCCACACTTATATAGATTAGATTAGATCATCACCAAGCCGATGTGGGACAAGATATTAAAATTTTAACACGCCCCTCACGTGTGGGCCAGAATGACAAATCGGACTTCCATCACGTGGGTATGCAAGAGAAGAGATAAGGAGATAAATCCATCATCGGCTTGGGTCCGCTCTGATACCATATTAGAATGAGTCACTCACCCCTTAAAAGGTCTCATAAGGGGGAGGGTTATCCATCCTTATATAGAAGAGATAGGATCATCAATGATCAAGCTGATGTGGGACGAGATATTAGAATTTTAACACGCCCCTCACGTGTGGGCCGAAATGACACAACGGACTTCCATCACGTGGGTAGGCAAGAGAAGAAATAAAGAGATAAATCCATCATTGGCTTGGACCCGCTCTGATACCATATTAGAAATGAGCCACTCACCCTTAAAAGGCCTCGTAAGGGGGAGGGTTATCCACACTTATATAGATTAGATTGGATAATCACCAAGCCGATGTGGGACAAGATATTAGAATTTTAACATCTCTCTATTTAATACTTACGCTCACCTTTTCTCTCTATAATTAAACACATTAATCAATAACTCCTAAAATTTAGTGCCGACAAAGATATGTATCATGTTAGTCGGATGAAGGGATACTAATAATATTAGTAAAATATTAAATTTTACATATAACAAGCATTAGCATTAGATATTAGTAATTGTTATAGACGTCATATCAGTTTTCATTGTTTGGAATAATTAAATACTTTGTGATGATTTGATTTTAATTATTAAGGTGGAAATAAACTATGATGAAAGTATTTTATAAGATACTCCCTCCTTTCCCCATTAGCAGTCACAGTTTGACCGGGCACGGGTTTTAAGAAATGTAAAGAAAAGTTGGTTGAAAAAGTTAGTGGAATGTGAGACCCACTTTTTTATATTGGTTTTATAATAAAATGTGAGTGAAGTGAGTTAGTGGAATGTGAGACCTACTACCATTTATTGTAAAAATAAAGTGTGACTCTTAATTGGGAACGGACCGAAATGGAAAAGTATGACTCTTAATGAGGGACGGAGGGAGTAAAAAATTAAACAAATATAGTATGTATTGAATATAAAAAATAAGATCTTGTCTACTTCTTCACTATTCATCTTTCTTCTTTCCGTAGTTCCTCTCTTTGCATACATGATACACATTTACAACCATTTCTCTCGGTCCTCGTCTCCACTTGGTCGCCCAAGTTTGTGTTCTCCTTCCTAATTAAATTTTCAATTTTAGAAAATCAGGCGGCGGGATTCTTTGGCTCTTGGGGCGGAGACCGGTCGGAGGACGGCCATATAATGGGGAGTCAGGGTCTGAGGCCGGCCCATGTAGTTCCTTCTTTTTCTCTGTTTTCACCACACCCTTTTACCTCACTTCTATCTCTTTCTATCTTTTTCACACATCTCCCTAAAGCTCACACATATTGAAATGTGTAATCTCTCATTTCTACCACCTATCTCTATTCGCATACAACAGCTCGACCTATGCACCCTCGCGGTGTTTAAAGAGCATCCTAACTGGGCGGGCACCCTCATCGTGCCTAGAGACATCAAAGATCGCGCTCGCGCTCATCTGCTTTGGTGTCATTCCTCACTATTAGAGTGCCGGCCCAATTCGGACGTTGATTCAGAAGGACTCGAACGCCTCTAATTTCCGCGTAGGAGGACACGCCATTTCTCTACTCTTAGCACCATCTGCGTATCCTCCTACGCGGAAGAATGGGGAGATCCGAAGCCATTTCTCTACCCTTAGCACCATCAGCGTATCCTCCTACGCGGAAGAATGGGGAAATCCGAAGCTGTGTTTTCGTGTTCGATCTCCAATTTCTCCAACTATTCTAGTTTGTAAAGCTTAGTTTTATATTTGGATTATGTTGCATTGTGTTTTAATTCACCTATGTTTTGAAAGATTTATCTTTTTTATATGCCGATTGGTAAATAATAGTAATACTATATGTTATATATAAATAATTAATTTAATTATATTATATTATTATGCTCATAGGTAACAATGTGGTAATTGAATCCAATTATGATTTTTACATTACTCCTCGACCATTGGTGCGATTTGTGGAAGTTTGCCGAAACTATTTACATATATTGTTAGTGAAAATGTAACATACTTTTTTAAAAATATGAATAATGTTTGTAAGTTTTATAGAGTTGTAGCATCATATCAATGATGACTAACAAAATCAATTCTCATTATAGTCGTTGCCATGAAAATCCCCAAATATCCCATAATGTACAAATATTTTATGAACAACTCACCTTCTTCAAAGCTCCAGTATTACTAAGTTGCACAACACATCCACTTCTCAAAAGAAAGAGCATCAACAAACAAGGTTGATAGCATCACGAATCACAATGGATTCAACCTTTCGTGAGTAAGGCAAGTACAAACACACTACAAAAAAGTCACACTCCCGTTTCGATAGGCCATCCAAATGGACATTTTCAATTTGAGAGATAATTGAACTGTAAAACATTTAAAAGCAACGCAATTGAAGACTAAATGAAAGTCTGTGATTGGTCAGTTTAATGTTATAAGATAGAGACAAAGTTTAAAGGCCTTCGATGCCATGTGATTCAATATTAATTCCATATATATAATATATAATTATATATTCCACTATTTAATTTCATATATTACTATATTTTTTTCTAAAAACAATGCTAAACGTGCGTCAAACAAAAGTGGTGTAGCATATCATTTCTCTAGTACTATATACTCCATCTGTTCCACAATAAAAGTCACACTTTGTCATTTTGATCCATCCCATAATAAGAGTCACATTTTTTTTTAAGAATTAGACCCTTATTATGAAACTGACCATGAATTGTACCCTTATTTCGAAAGGGGACATGTAAATGAATTATTTCAGCTTTTTTAGTTATGGCAAACTCAAACCACCTCTTCAAATTACAACAATATGGAATGGACATATCGACCACCAACTCTTTTATTTGAATGTATCCATGTGAATCTAAGACATGATTGATCATACTTGCATACTTTAATTATATGTACAAGAACATGTTATAAGCTTATGAATAACAAACATGGTGAAAAATATTTTAAGATTTAATTTAATGAAATGTTAAAAGTTCATAGAATCGTTTAAACATCCATAAGTCTTTGTTTAATTCAAAATAATATATTTCTAAATATAAAAATATACAGACTTATTTAAACATGTAATAAGCTCAAGATCTTGAAACACAAAAAGTTGTGGAATCAACCAGGCAAGTAATTGCTTCAAAAAGTGAAATCTAATGTTTTTAGTTTTACATACACTACTTTTTTAGGTGCATTCAATTGGGCTTCATCTTTTCAAATAAAATTTTTTGTTAGGCTTTTCAAATAGCATAATCTATCGTGCAAATTAAATCTAAAATCAAATTCAAGAATTACACCAGAATGATCAAATTAAAATGACATCAATAATTGTCTCAACAAAGCTAGAATTGTGATATCTAGATTATTATAACAACAACTTAACAAGGTAAAAATTGTTAGGATTATAAACTTATATTTATTATTTCGTCAGTTTATTCTTTTGTACATTTCTAAAAAGAAACAAAATTGTGTATGTAACCTGACTAGTAGTAGTAGGACAATAACAAATAAACTCAAAAAGGAGTAGTACTAGCTTATATGATGTGGATGGGCCTCAATCGATCAGCTCTGAGACCCCACTCCATATGTCCCAATTCCATTGAAGTCTCACCAAGAAGAAAACAAATATGGTTACGATCCTCTTCAACCAAATCAAATCAGCAACCCATCCTTTTTAAACCTATGAGACCACGATACTTTACCAAAAGCTTTTGTACACCCTGCAACACCAAATAAATGTGCAATTAGACCATGTTTATCAACAACCATTCAATCCAATTCAACCATCCACTTTTTCAATATTTAAATAATTTTTATCTCCTTTACATCATTAATATTCATCCAATTCAACCACACATTTGTTTATGGTTTATTAATGACCACCTAACCACACCAATATATAATTATTTTTATATTATTTTGTAATAATAATATTAACATATAAAATATTTATTATTGCACAATAAAATTTATATAAAAACACAATAAATAACAAATTATAAATTATAAAAATAAACAAATATAAAATATAAACTACAATAATTAAAATACGAAATTTAAAATACATAATTATGCAAAACTAGCTAAGAAAGCTAAAAAAAATACTCCATGAAATTGTATCAAAGAGGATTATGGGAGTAGAAAAGATAATATTTTTTTTATTCAAAACTATAGCAAATGTTGTCTCTATTGGTAAAGGATGAAAAATTATAAAATTTGGTACTCCCTCCGTCCCACAAAAGATGTCACACTTTCCTTTTTAATTTGTCCCATAAAAGATGTCACATTTGTCTTTTTGGAAAAAGTTCTCTCTCACATGAATATAAACATTATATTTTCTCTCTCCATTTAACACACAAAATAAAAACCTCCGAAAATACCGTGCCGTCCCACAAGCGTGACATCTTTTGTGGAATGGAGGGAGTATAATTTTTATAATTTTTGGACATAATATATAAAAGATATTTTAATTTAAAACAAAATATTTATCAACCAATGAGATTAATTGTGCCATTTGGCACAACCTCATTGGCTGATGTAATAAATGGGGAGGAAGACCAGCCGGTCTGTGGTTGCCCTCAAAAGGACTGTGGTCGAAGAGGGAGAGAGACCATGAGTTTCAATTTTTATTTTATTTTTAATTTCTTAATGACGTGGAGGTCGACCACCCCTCTCCAATAAACGTGGTCTTAAGATGTGTTCTAACACCACAAGAAATGCCAACCACCAATTAATGAGGGTATAGGAAAACTAAAGTAAATGAGAGCTTTATGCATCAAGTTAACAAATAGCGAAGGATCAGCTCCCCCTTAGCCTCAAGGTACCCCACAAGCTGTGGAAAACAATTACTCCTGTCTCTAATAATTCGTCACTATTTGATCCATTGACCTGAATTTTAACAAATGTAATAGAAAATGTGTTAAAAAAGTTAGTGACATGTGGTTTTGTAATAAAATGTGAATGAGAATGAGTTACTGGAATATGAGATCTACTACTAAAAATGGTAATAATAAATTGTGACAAATTTTTAAGGACAAATCAATATAGAAATAAGTAACAAATTTTCAGGGACGGGTGAAGTAGTAATAAAAAAGCCAAGGAGGCCAGGTTTGTATCATAAATAATACTCCATCCATCCCATAATAAGTGTCACACTTTTCCTTTTTAATTTTCTTTAAATGTTTCCTAAACATTTTTTCTCCTGACAATAATTTTATGTTTATTAAACAATCTTAATAAATGCTAGATAATCCAAGCCAATTCCCGTTGCGTTCAAATCATGCCTGACCTCCATTATTGGTTAAATTAACTAGATTGTGTGTATAAATTAATTATATATGTACATCTCTTCTTATAAGTTTGGTTTAAATTATTTTACGAACCTACTCCCTCCGACCCACAAAATATGTCACAATTGTGGGACGACACCCTATACATCATCTCCCTAGCTTCTGTGAACCCTAAACCCTAAACCCTTTTAGGGTAACGATGTGTTAGTTTGGCAAATATTTTTTTCAATGATTTGAGTGAAATATTAATAGTAGTATAAATTTTGATAATTAAGTAAATCATGAAGTGTCCCTAAACAATAGACAATCAGAGGCCCAGTAAGGAATGACAACTTAGGCTGAAATCATACCACACGTGCAATAAATCTATACATGTGTGATATATGTGTACTTAATGATATTGGATATAACTAATGAAGAGCTAAACTATTAATATAAATATTAAAAATCAATACTACAGTACTCCCTCCGTCCATCATTAGGAGTCCCGGTCACTTTTAAACACTTATTTTATCATTTCTTCACTTTTATTATTTTATTTGCGCATGAGACTCCGTATTCCATGTAATATTAACTCGCGAATACTTGATTTGATATTACGTGGAATTAGTGGCAATTTGAATAAAAGCAATTCAAATTGTTGGATCAGTATTAGTAGCGACATCTATTCATAGTATTAAACATTAGTGGGCCGTATTATACATATTATCAGCTCAACAACTAATATTAAGACAGATTTGAACGTTAGAGCATCCGCAATGGTGTGGACAACATTGTCCGTCGCATCGTCCTGCAGCATCGCGGACAATGAGTTAACCATCGTCTGCGCCCGATACATCGTCCGCCACTGTGGCGTCTCGGAAGATGCTCACGCGTTTTGTTTTTTGTTTTTTTTTTCCAAATTTTTTTCTTATTTAAAAACTACAATTCTCTACCATTTCACACACTCCAATTTCACATCTCTTCAATTTCTCTTCAATTATTCTCTCTCATCGTCTAAAATGAATCCCGATGACTACGATTTGAGTACATCGGATGGCTACAGACGGGCCTTGACTCGAGCCTTGTTCGATGTCGCTAATGAAGCAAGGCGGAATACTTGGCACAGATGCAGCAGGAGCAGGCGGCGGCGGAGGAGGCGGCGCGGGTCCCTCTCCCGATACGACGTCGGACGTATGTCCCTCGCGAGCACGACGTAGCGCACGAACGTCTGTTCGCAGATTATTTTACCGAGAATCCAAGGTGGGGCCCGAATGTTTTCCACCGACGTTTTAGAATGAGCCGAGATCTTTTTCTCCGCATTGTGCACACGTTGGAGGGATGTGATGAGTACTTCCAGTATAGGAAAGACGGGATCGGCAAACCCGGACTTACGCCGTTGCAGAAGTGCACGGTTGCGATCCGCCAGTTGGCCTACGGCACAACAACGGATATGTTCGACGAGTACCTTCACGTCGGGGAGATAACTGGCCACGAATGTCTCAAGAAATTTTGTAAGTTAGTTGTGGAGGCTTTTGGCGACACATATTTGCGACGCCCGACTGCTGATGATTGCTAGAGCATGATGCGGATGCACGAGACGGTGCACGGCTTCCCTGGGATGCTAGGGAGCATCGACTGTATGCACTGGCAGAGGAAGAACTGCTCGACGGCGTAGAGAGGCCAATTTACCAGTCGCTACAAGGGCAGCCACCCTACGATTATCCTGGAAGCCGTCGCTGACCACCGCCTCTGGATCTGGCACCACCGACGTCAACGACACCATATTCGCCGATCAGTGCAGGGTCGCGGTCCGACCATCCAATTCACTGCCAACGGCCGCACACATTATATGGGGTACTACTTGGCCGATGGCATATACCCAAGGTGGCCTGTTTTTTCGAAGACGATCAGCTGCCCAATTGGTGAGAGGAGAGTCTTGTTTGCGTCAAATCAGGAATCCGCGCAAAAGGATGTGGAGCGAGCTTTTGGGGTGCTCCAATCGCGGTGGGCAATCGTGAAAGGTCCGGCGCGTTTCTGGTACAAGGAAGTCATCGCCGGCGTCATGCATGCGTGCATCGTCATGCATAACATGATAGTCGAACAAGAACATGGACATGTCACCAATTGGGTGGATGATGAAGCCGGATCTAGCTCCAGCACGGCGACCTCGCCCGTCACTCGAGGATTACCGATGGGCTTCAGTGCAGTTCTACAGCGACAGGAGTCAATGCGCAGCCAACAAGACCATACTCAGCTCATGACCGACATGATTGAAGAAGTTTGGAACCGCATCCGCCGCCGTTGAGAAGTTGTAATTTTTTAATTTCGTATTGTAATGTTTTAATTTTAATGAAATGAAGTTTTTTTTCCAAATTTTGAAGTATTTAAATATTCAAATAATAGATAAAATGTTTAGGGCGTCGCTTAGGGCGGGCTATAGTTCGCCCCACTGCAGGTGGAATGGAAGGAGGATAAAATGCTGACGTGGCGGTATATAAGGCGTCGATTAGAGCGTCCAACTGTGGATGCCCTTGGAGTCGACCGTGACTGTGAACTTTTTTATTGTCACTCTCTCCTTTTTCTTAGTTTAAAGTTAAGAAAGTGATTAAATAATTATACTAGAAGATATGGTTCGAAAGTATGCATGAAATATTGAAATCTGCTCCACGTCTTTGTTTTTTTAATACTAATAGGGTATAGATGCAGCTAGTATTTATATTTAATTATACTATAAAATATAAGGTTGGAGACATTCGAAAATAAAATCTATCATGTTGTCAATTAGTATATGTAACGAACTGCAATTCGTAACACTTTATAGGCTAAAATAATGCTGATCGTATAAGACTTTAATACTCCATTAATTAACTTATACTCCGCACTTACTACTAGTATTTTTTTTATCTTATAAGTATCTATGTAGTAGTATAAGAAAGGGTCGATCTAATCTACCTAAAAAAGGTCAATTAATAGTATTAATTTCGATTAATATTCATTTGTTTACTCACTATATAAAAGGAGTATTAGCTACACGGCTACACCTCAATATCTCATGTCACATCGCCTCTATACTATTATTAGCTAGATGCTCCTCTACATCTGCTACTCAAAACTCTTTCAATCAATTTGAACACTAATCCTAATTTAGGCATTCATAGAAGCAAGTGCATGCAGCTAGCAACAACTCAATTTTTCTCTGCAATCCTTTAATTCACAATAATTCAACCTCCACCATTTCAAGAATATGTTTCTTTGAGAAAAGAGTGAATGCTTTTGTTGTCACTCTCTCCTTTTCTCATACACACACAGACACACACATGATCGTATGATGGGTAGAGGAATCCTGATTTCACATGTTGAGTCTCTGTAGGACATGTTAGCCTTTGAATTTTTTTTTAAAGTAGCAAACTCTACAAAGTAGCAAATTTTTATCTTATAAGCATCTATGTAGTAGTATAAGAAAGGGTCGATCTAATATATTTTACAAAATAAGTGCAAAAAAAGTGAATGGGACTCTTATTCGTGGACGGAAGGGAGTACGTTATTACAACTTTCACATTATAAGAATATGATACATTATTGCAACTTTCTCATTACAAGAATCTGATTTCAAGGATGAAATACTTAAAACACAAAAATACTTACTTAATCTAAAAGATATTAGAAATTGATAACTCAAAAATAAAGAGAGAATTATAAAATATCGAAAATCAATGTTGACTTGGAAATATAATCAAATACTATGTGACAAAGAGAAAAGTTAAATACACATGATTGTTAACCTTCGTTGATTAAAATTTTTTCTTCATTACTAATTTTCCCTTTCATTATTTACGGAAATTAATCATGAGCCTTTATAATCTCCACTATAACTATTCTTCACATATTGACATTGTAGAATTTTGTTTATACAGAAACGTAGTACCTAGTCTTTTGATGAATGGTTTATTTTCTTTAAAAAAAATAATTAATGATGATGATAAAAAGATATCAACAATATGTTACTATAATAATTTATAAATATTAAAAATAGATTGACTAATATATTTATTTATCAACATTGTTGGAGTATATTTTATATATTTCTTTTATTTAACTATATTGGGTCTGCATTATTAGAAGTCGATCGAGTCGCTCCTCACTACTAACCAACGTAAAAAAATAATCTAATCGATGCCTTTGATCTACCTCTTATTGTCGACGCCTTAGAGCTTCACGCCTTTCATTGCGTCGATCCATTTTGGGGGGGGTGTAGATTGTGGATTAGATTTAACTATATAGTATTGCGTAATTATGGGCCAAGCCCAAGCCCAAACCATATAAATCCCACAAATAATATCCAAAGTAAAACCAAGAGGAGACATTAGAATTGAACTAATCGCTTATTTATATTCCATAAGTATATTATACTGTAATACACATAAACAATAGGCTATAGCAAACATTTTTTACTTGAAAAAGCTCTCATTTTTATTTATATCAAATTTACGTCTCTGCATCCGACCTTTTGGCAAAATATCAAACCAACTTTTCAGCAAATGCATATTTCTTTTCCAGCAATTTAACTTCATAATAAAGTCAGTAAGAGAAATCCATCATCTTTTCTGTTTATAAAAATATTAAAGCTGCATTAAATGCAGAGAAAAATGCAACCAATGAATATTGTGCCATATATCCTGATCAAATTCTTATTTGAATCACACTTAGGAAAATTAAACAATATAAAAAAAGTTGAACGAATGTCTGGAACGTGCTCATGTTGAAAAGAATCAATGGTACATTTCTCATCAATCAACACAGCTAAACTAATTATGATCCGTTTATCATCTCTAATTTAAATTAAGCGAGGTTATAATCAACTGATAAGGGTTTAACCCTTTATCGAGTCAAAAGATAGGAAAAAGTCGCGAGGAAACCGAGCCTCATCAATCAATCTATAAACTAGAGTTTGCAGAAAGAAAATAAACAATAAAAAAGTAAAGCAAAATATGTTATTTCATTGATTGAATAAAGAGAATAACAATAGACTTATTTATAATAGGGATACTAACTTAGCGACCAAGACAAAAGATATGGAAAAGATATGCACTCCCTAAATATCTAACTAAATAATGCAACAAATAATAATGCAAGATATGAAAGAGATATGGAATAATAAACGTATCATCAACTGTAAGGCATCAAACTGAAGATAGTTATGAAAAACTTATAAAATAAACTAGGGGAGTGATCAATTGCTAACTCATCATTTAATTGCTAACTATAACTAATTGGAAATCTAAGAAATGGACCATTGTTATGAAACAGACCACGTAAACAAATTATTTCAGCTTTCTTAGTTATGACAAACTCGAAACACTTGTCAAAATTGTCACAGTCTTGAGGGGACATGGACAAGTCCACCACAAACTCTTTTATCTGAGTGCCTTTGTATGAATTCAAGACATGATCGATCATACTTACGTAATTTGACTTTTTGTCAATGCCATATCTGTACTTTGGGAAATTGAATCATCATCATCATCATCATCATCATCATCATCATCATCATCATCATCATCATCATCATCATTATCATCATCATCATCATCATCATCATCATCATCATCATCATCATCATCATCATCATCATCATCATCATCATCATCATCATCATCATCATCATCATCATCATCATCATCATCATCATCATCATCATCATCGAAATATAAAAGGAAAGTTTAATTGGGACATGGAAACAAAAAGACCATCTTTAATCGATATTAAAAACCGGAACAATCCTTTTATTCGATATATAAAACGAAAAGGCTAGTTTTGGAAATTTATGTAAAGTAGGCATGCAGTTTTTTCTAGGCAAAACACAATCTTAGGTCCTTATACTTTAATTAAAATGTTGATTAGGTCCTCATACAATTTTTTCGTTTTAATAGGTCCTTATACCTTTTTCATAAATTTCATCACATCTTCGTACAATTTTTTCATTTTAGTAGGTCCTTATACTTTAATTATAACTTTTATTAGGTCCTTATACAGTTTTTTATTTTAAGATATTCTTTTACTTTTATCTTAGATAATAATTTATATTTAATTAAATTTAATGAACCTTTTAATATTATTATTTAACTTATCTTATAATTATATATATTCAGGAAACATATCTTTCAATATAAATATAAATAATCAATTGAAAATTCGTATAGTTATTCTAAAAAAACTTCGATTTTAATCTTCAATCATCACGGTTAATCTTTTTATTATTCTCTACAACTTATTGAGCTTATTGGATAACAAGATGATATTATATTTATAGATTATGCTAAGTTAAATAATTGAATATTAAAAAGTTCATTAAGTTTAATTAAATTTAGATTATTATCCAAGATAAATGTAAAAAAGTCCCTAAAATAAAAGATTGTACAAGGACCTAATGAAAGTTATGATAAAAGTATAAGGACCTACTAAAACGAAAAATTGTACGAGGACCTGATACAAATATTGTGAAAAGTATAAGGACTTATTAAAACAAAAAAATTGTACAAGGACCTAATGAACATTTTGACTAAAGTATAAGGACCTAAGTATGTATTTTGCCTTTTTTCTATCCTAAGATCACGCATATATCCATTCAAATCATGATTTTCATTTAATTACTTCAATATGAAATAAAGAAAAAAGTTAAACATTAAAGATTGTTCAGTTTTACAAAAATTAAGGCAATCGTGAATAAAGCAATTAGTTGTATGCGCTCATAAATATTTTAAGGAAATTGGCTCAAATTATTTGTGATTTTATGAGCATATATTTTGTGCTTATAAAAAGGTTGTGTGCGCTCATAAACTTTTCGCAAATTGATGGAACCGTAAAAAAATGGACCTAATCGACACGGATTTCATTTGTTATGGATTCGTTTTTCAAAAATTGAATATTTTGGACCAAATTCGTATTTCGATATTATGTTTAGGACCAAAATTGACCTTTACTCCTATTATTTTTTAGTATTACTATATAAAGTAGGAATTAAGAGATGGAGAATGGCTATAAAAATCTAAATCTAAATCTAAATGGCGTGTACGTACAGTTTTTTCTACTGCTAAACTTTTTGAAATTTCAAGAATCAATCTTGAGCCCTTATCAAATCAGTGCTATAAAAGACTACATCGCAAGAGATTGAATGATGGAAGGGGCTGAATTGAGAATTTGTGTGCACAATCTCTGAACATAATTTAAGCCACTATTATGTGCTTACCATGCAAATTAATTAGCACCATGAGTTCCACAATAATGTGTGTGTGTCTGTATGAGGCAGAGAGAGATGAAATAATATAGATGGAGTACAAAAGCATAGACTCTTTTCAGAAAGGAAAAGACTCTTGTAAGTTAAAATAGTGTATGTCATTTTGATTGCAGAGAAAAATGGGTGTCTAGAGATATATAAGGACCTAAATTATTTGTGTGTGTGTGTGTGTGTGTATGAGACGGGGAGAGACATGAAATTGTATAGTTAAGTACAAAAGCGTGGGAAGAAACATATTCTTTAAAATGTGAAAGTTAAAATTATTGTTCAAATTTATAAGCCTTCATCCATACATATTCTAATTTCTAAGATTTATACTATTGAAACATGGTTCATGGTTGCTTTCCACCGATGCCCCATTTTAAATAACTTTTTAGGCGCATGCATTATTCTTGATTAGTTAAAATTTCTAATTTTGTCATAAATAATAGTCATAAAATAATTTAAACCAAACTTATAAGAAGAGATGTACATATATAATTAATTTATACACACAATCTAGATAATTTAACCAATAATATTGGAGGTCAAGCATGATTTGAACGCAACGGGAATTAGCTTGGATTATCTAGCATTAATTAATATAACTATTAAAAATCAATACTACATTACTACTATTTGAGAAATTTTATCTCCGGAATAAAATCAATTAACAACATGAAGATAAACGCCATATTTAAAAATCTGATACTTCAATAATCTTTTATTTCTCGGTTCTATCCAACGCAAAAATCTCAACTAACGGTCTATTTTTACGTATATCTTAAATAATTCATAATTAATTATCTCAACCTATGATGCCCACTCTTTTTATTTGAGCATGAGACTCAGTATTCGGTGTAATATTAATTCGCAATTCTTCTTAATATTTTGATTTGATATTCAAATTTAAAACTTAAATGAATAAACTAGTACTTTTTTCGTAAATTGGAGAATTGAAGCATCTCCCGTGACTGTTTCACCTTACGTTATGATTATGAGTATTTTTATGCTCATAAAAAGGCTGTGTGTGACGGTTTGATTCATCATCAATAATACATATCCCCCTCGTGAATTCGTATCTCTTTTCAAAAAATAAATTACTCGTTACAATAGCAATATGGTAAAATTTAATAATCAAGATTCAGTACAAAGATATGGTGTATACATCTGCATATCAGTACAACTTTATACCTATTTTGAATTCCATAATGATATTGGATATAATTAATTGGTTGAGCATCTCCAATGGGGGCGGATGTCCCCGCCCTACCCTACGTACTTCCCCAAAACACCTCCTGCTACGTCGTAAGGACCTCCCACAGCACTGACACGTCATAAGGACTTCCCACTGCACGGTGGCGGACATCCCTCACCCTTCCTGCGCGGACTTCCGGCAATAAAAAAAATTCACAAATTCACCAAATTAAATAATTTACGGAATTAAACAATGTACGGAATTAAAATTTCGCCACGAATACGGAGAAAATGCAATCACTTTATTTTAAAAAAAAATACATAATTATCGTCAAAAGAAATGAATGTAGAGAGAGAAACTCGTTTATTAAAACAAGTGGTGCGAATGAAATGAAGTTCAACTAGCGTATATATAGAGTTTGTAAAAAAAAAATTAAAAATTGCATCGGACGTCCGCCGCGGACGTTTGTCGGCATGCCATAATGGCGGACGTCCGCCCGCCGTCGCGACGGACGTCCCAGCAACATCGCGGATCTCCCGTGTCCGCACCGGACGTCCATTTCCAACGCCCGCCGGGACGTCCGGTGTTTCACTTTTACGTGCTAGGTGCTTATTTTCATGATAACACTAGCCATGTCTAGGTAATCCATTAAATATACACTCAGGCATGCATGAGGCAAATGAAAGTGAATTTTTTACAAAGTGAAAAATTGTGAAGGTTGAAAATAAACGTATATTCATTGTGTGTGTATGAGAGAGAGATACATGAATTAATATAACTGGATTACAAAAGAATAGAACTCTTTTATGAGAAGTAACAGATTCTTGACATGTGAAAGTTTAAATTATTGATAAGTAGTTTTGGCATGAATCAATAATACATATTTCATCAATCAACAAAACTGGACTAATTATATATCTCTATATTCAAATCAAGCTAGGCTATAATCAATAGTAAGGTTCTTTCTAATTAGTCAGAAGAGAGAAAGGTAATTCGCTGATTCTATAGAAAAAACCATATGCAGTATTTCACATATTATAATCACCTAAAATGTATTATCCAGAAAAAAAAAATGTTTAGGAAACATGTACTCCCTCCGTTCGCGAATAAGACTCTCATTTCTATCATCTGACTAACGCTTAAAAAATTGAAAAGATAGAAATTTGTATAGGAAGAGTACTTGAGTATAAATTAAATACAAATGCTACATCTGTGCTCTATAATAAATAAAAATAAATAAACAAATAAAGAAGTAGAGCCATTTCCATGCATATTTAATCACTTTCTTAACTTGAAATATTAAAAAAAATTATGTGTGTTAATCTAGTAATGAAGTGGTAAATTCCCAAATATCATATATGCTCTAAAGTGAGTAGACTGTGGTCCCACGACCTTAAAATTTCTATTTATTTATTCATAAAAAATAAATAATTAAACAAACTAAAAGGTTTAATTAAATTCTAGCATGTTTCTTGATTTTGAAAATCAATCAACAAAATAATGAACTTTATAATTTATAGTCTTTATTACTGTTATTTAATAATGGCATAGTTTGTTTTGAATAACTGTTTACTAATTTATTCTTTAAAATGATTTGAAATCATTTCATTTGTTTTAAGTTTTAACTATTAGTACTAACTATGTAGCATTTGGTTAGGCGTTGGATTCTTGAACTAATTTTGAAGGGTGTGGGTCCCAAATTAGGGTCATTTGACTCAACATGTGTTAGTATGTTTATGAGAAAAAGGATAGAGAAAATTTTTATTAAAGAAACATATTCTTGAAATGGTGAAAGTTGAATTATTGCGAGTTAAAGGATTCCAGAGAAAAATTAAATTGCTGCTAGCTGTCATGCACTTGCTACTAGGAATGCCAAAATTAGGATGAGTATTGAGGTGCAGCTAGTTACAACATTACTACTTTCCGTCCCAGCTAAGCTAAGATGACACATTGCTTAGCCGGTATGAGTTTTAGAAGTAATTGATTTAAGTGTTTAATTGAAGAGAGAAGGTGGGTGTAAGTAAAAGTAGAGAGATAAAGAAGGATGAATATTTTAATAAGAGTGAGAAAAGTGGTTGAGTGTATAAATTGGAGAAAGAAAATTATCAAAAAGAGAAATGTATCATCTTAGTCGGGACAAACTAAAAAGGAAAACGTGTCATTTTAAGCGGGACGGAATGAGTAATATGTTGTGAAAGGGGACACACTCACAAACCCAAACGAGTACTAGCATTAATTGACCTTTTATAGGTAAATTTGATTGACCCTTTCCTTTCAATACCATCTTTAATTGAATTAAATAAAAAAAAAGCTTGTAAGAACCTTTCACAATTGAAATCAAATGTAACAACCCTAATCTCGAGGATGAAATACTAAAATAATTAAGTAAAACACGAAAATATTAAACTAATCTAAAAGAGCCCTATATTAGAAACTGATAATTGAAAAAATGAAATTTGACAGTAAAACACAAAAATATTAAACTAATCTAAAAGAGCCCTATAGTAGAAACTGATAATTGAAAAAATGAAATTTGACAGAGAAAAGATAGATACACATAATTGTATATATTTAATGACCCTCAATTTTTACTTCTTTGATTAAAGTTTTTACCTTGCTTCTTTTTCTAATCTTTTCATTATATATTTATGTTCATAATTATTACTCCGTATATGGAGAACAAGAAGCCACCTCCAGGCTCCAATCCCAATGGCTGCTGCTATTAGTATAAAATTGGGAGGACTACTAGGAAAGCTTGATTCTTGTTATGGATTGTTTGATTTTGCTAATTTGTGGAATTTATGGTTAATTATGTCCTGAAAAATAGCCTATTCTTTTTATCCTGGTTATGTAGTCATAAGGATTCTGGTTTAAATTTTGCTGCACTAAATGCTAATAGTTCGATTTTGGATGAATGGTATAATATACTACAAACATATTTACTAGTCTCCATTTTTGCATTACATATGAACAAACCGCAGTCTCTCCTCTTTCTATTTCAGTAGTATTTCTATTCTGATTTTATAGGAGTAATTAGGATTAAACAATGAAGACACTGACATAGGGGTGGGTCGATACGATATATCGTATCGAAAACGTTGTATCGTGTTTTGTATCGAAAATATCGATATGAAAGAATTTCATATCGTTATCGTATCGAAAGTTTCGATATATCGAACTTTCGATATGGATAATATCAATATCGTTATCATATTGAATACCCGTATATCGAAAAATATAATTTCAAAACTGAAATATAACACAAAAATTATTAAAACTTCAACACAATAAAATAAATAGTGTTCTTATTAGGGTTTCATATATATATTTTCTAAATATATGAATGAATTAATGTATTTGTATATATTTATAATTTTTAACTTCAATATGTATTGAATTTCAATATGTTTCGATATATATCGATATAAAACGATATATCGCGATATAAGGAAATTCATATCGTTATCGTATCGAAAACTTACGATACGATACCGTATCGTAACGAAAATTACGATATACCGAAAATTCGATAATTTTTCGATATTTTTCAATACGATACGAGCGATATATCATTTTTTCGGTATTTTTTCTCAGCCCTACACTGACACACGGTAAGAAATGAAAAAATTTAGCTAAAATATATGTCTATCCTTAATTTTTTTTCTTTCATTTAGATACTGATTTTTTTGTAAAATCTGAAAATAATAACTGGCGTTATATTGTTGAAATAAAATATTTTAAAAAAATGATAACTATAATTAATACAGTAAGAGTATTTGAAATTGAATGCCCCAAAATAAATGTTAATGAAATTATCAAATATATAAAATAATTAACAACGAAAGAAAAAAAAATCTTGGATAACATATTTTTGAGATAATTATTTTATTTCAAGAATGATAACTATAATTTTATCAAATGTATAAAATAATTAACAAAGAAAGAAAAAAAAAGGGGGGGGGGGGATAACATATTTTTGAGATAATTATTTTATTTCAAGAATGATAACTATATTTAAACTACTTTATTATTTAAAATTGAAAGATAAAAATATTGCCAATTAAATGTTAATCAAATCACCAAATGTGTCAACGAAAGAAAAAAATATATTTTTGAGCTAAATACTTTTCTTTGAAGAATGATAACTATACTCAATATTTTCAGATCTTACAATGTTTTTGAATATTTAAAATTTTATGGAAAAAAGCGAAAGAAAGAGAAGGCTGGGAGAAGGTACAATGTCTTGACTGATCCCATCCCGTGAGATATAATTAAAATGGGAGATGATTAAAGAAAGTGTATGAGAAATAAAGCATCATCCCATTAATTTCTAGTCTCTCTCTCCCAGTATTGTGTATTGCTGTTGCAGGGATACAATTTGTGGGCCTGAAAAATTGTTTCACTAGTGAATGTTAATTTTGTGTCCATTTATAATAAGTATTTTAAAGTTGAAATGTTAATGCATTTTCCATCCATTTCTTTTTACTTTTCAATTATATGAGTGAGTGGTCTCGTTAGAAATTGAGTGAGTTTCAAAATTTACACAAAAAAGAGTACCTCACTTTTATGAATTGCAACGCTTCACTATTTGCTAATCATGGAAACTATGCTTTGAAATATTAGGTTTACCCATGCTCCGTGACAGAGCCAAAAATTTAAATTGGTGGGCCCAAGTTTTAGATACTCCTTCCGTCCCATTAAATATCAAATATTTGATTCTGACACGTGATTTTTGTAGTGTTATTTTGTGAATTATTGGAGAGAGAGATGAAATAGTAAAGATGATATTATTCCTATTTTAGAAAACGTTTCGGTTTTAATGGGACTATCCAAATGAGAAAACATTTCATTTCTAATGGGACAAAGCGAGTATTTTTTTAGTATCAGCATGGGCGAAAATTGTTGCAACATGGGCAATAGAGAGTTGCAAGAGATATAGATGAAGAATGAGAGGGAAAAAAATTAGAGAATGCGTAATAGAAATTAGATATATACATGTTGGTCATCGTTAGAAAATAAGTTGCAAGTAAATTGAAAAATAAGACTAAAAATCAGACATGAAAATAAATAGCAGTTCGGGTAAAATTCTTGGACATAAAAGTGTAAGAAAATAAAACAAGGACTCATGAATATAATTCATGTATGAATCTCAAATGCAATTTCACATAGAAATATGAGGGGTATAATTAATTACAAAATTGTTAAAGCTATAAATGATCCCAAAGATTAAGTATTAAATTGTGAATAATAAAATAGACACAAATTTATATGACAAATAAATATGTCCATACAGTCATTTTAAACTATAGGGAAGAATCGAAGGAGTGTTATGGATATTGTTTGATTTTTGCTAATGTCTCCTCTTGGTTTTACTTTGGATATTATTTGTGGAATTTATGGTTATGTCCTGAAAAATAGCCTATTTCTGGTTTGCATTTTGCTGCACTAAATGCTATAGTTCGATTTTAGTTGAATAGGGGGTAATATACAAGCCAATAATTTCATTATTACGTTAAATAAAAGAATGGGCCAGTCCCAACCCACTTAATGATGTCCCTATTTTAATTTAATTTCACATCAATTTGTCATGCTAAAAAATTGTGAATGGTTTTTAAGATATATATATAAAAACTGATTGTTATTGGACATTTATTTTGGTTCCTAATTAAATCATGGAATAGAGTTAGTGATAAATTTACATAAATTTTATATCCATAATTGGACATTTTATAGTTATATAGTAATATCCACTCATTTAATCAAATCTTCCCATCTCTATCTCTCTAAAACCAAACATTCCACAAATTAATCAGTCAAAAATCCAGAAATTCAGCCTCAATCAAAAACCGAAATAAGCAAAGATTTCCTCATACATTTGATGATGTGAAATTGGAAGAAAATGAAACTGATTTAGGAGTATAGGAAGAAGAATTACTAATTAAGTTACTAACTGATTTGTAGAAAATATGCATGCTTGATTTTAGTATTTAAAAGTGTGAAAGAAAAGGGGTGTGTATGTATAAGAAAGTCAGAGATATAAAATAATAGTACTACTCTTTTCTGAAACAGATTCTTGTAACGTGAAAGTTGTGATAATGTATCATATTCTTATGATGTGAAAGTTGTAACAATGTACTGTATCTTCATTGCAGAAAAATGAGATATCAACCAACATCATATGTGTGTGTGATACATGAATTAGTCTAGTTGGATTACAATTTACAAAGGGCTTTATGAGAAGAAATAGACCCTTGACAGGTGAAAGTTGAAATAATTGAGTGAATCCATTTTTGAGCGCATTATTGAAAGCAGAATCATATAATCAAAATCAAAGCATTTAGGCAGAACCAAGAAAAAATATCCAAATTAATGCACTTTTAATTGAAATCATGAAGAGGCATTACGAAGAGTTTGCTTTGCTACTCTAAAAATGTCTACATAGTACTCACTTCACTAAATTCTCTCTGTATACTTGATTATTAGCTAGACTGAAATTATAGATTATTACATCGTATAAAAAAATTTAAACTCAATTATGCAAGCCCATTTTTAAGGCCCTCTTTAATTATTAAACTCAATTATGCAAGCCCAACTTTAACTAATATAAATTCCAAAATTATGTAAGTGCAAAGTTAGAGAAATTAAAAAAATTAAACACTGTCTTTACTCTTTGGATACACAACAATAAAAAATCATGAATAAAAAATTATCTGCCATATGTAAAAAAAAAAAAAAAGAAAAGAGAGGAAAAGGTAGGAGTAGAGATAATTGCAAGAATCTGCAATTACATTTGATTTATTACATTCAAACCGCAATTACATACATCCGAAAAGCAATTACATTTGAGTTAGATACTAGATCTGACTCTGACAACACCATCATAGGGCTGCAAGTGACGGTTGAAGAATTCAACCTGACGAGGCCCCGACAGCGTTAAAGAAGGTCTTGACCTCAAATTCTCACAAATCATTTGCAGATGTGCTTCATCCCTTTCAATTTTCTCTTCTAATTCACGCACTTCTTCCGCAGCCTTACTCAACAATTTCAATTGATGGCTCACATTGCTTGGATCCATTTTGCAGCGGTGAACACAAAATCCTACTAGGTTTTAACTTATTATATAGAGCTTCAGGAGAGTGTCGGGCCTGTGGGCCGTGGGCCGTAGGTTTAACTTCCAATTTTATTTCTCTTACTCATATTAATCAAATTTCATTTTTACATGCCTTTTTAATCGACTAGAATAATGTACTATATTGTACCATTATGCATCATGTTTAAAATTATAATACTTCATCGGTCCTTTTAAAAATCGATCATATTTTTACCATTTTAGGATGTCCATTAAAAATAGGGGTGAGCAAAATAACCGAAAACCAAATATCCGAACCGAACCAAACCGACATTTTGAAATTCGGTTCGGTTTTTTCGATTTTTCGGTTCGGTTCGGTTTTAAAATGCGATATTATATATATTTATATTAATTTTATATTATATATATTTATATTCTATTAGTATATATAAAATAAAATAAATTAGATATATTAAAATATACTATTTTTTTCGGTTTTTCGGTTTTGTTTTGAAATTTCGGTTTTTTCGGTTTGGATCGGTTTTTTAAGTTCGGATTTCGGTTTTTCGGTTTTTCGATTCGGTTCGGTTTCAATTTTAGCCTAAATTCGGTTTTTCGGGTTCGGTTCGGTTTTGGCGAAAAACCGAACCGAAACCCGAATGCACACCCCTACTTAAAAATAGACCACTTTTACGTAAAAAAAACCACTCCCTCTGTCCCACAAAAAATGTCACACTTTCCTTTTTAGTTTGTCCCATAAAAGATGTCACATTTCCCTTTTTAGAAAATGTTCTCTATCACATAAATATTAAAATTATATTTTTTCTCTCCATTTAACACACAAAATAGAACCTCCTAAAATCTCGTGTCGTCCCACAAGTGTGACATCTTTTGTGGGACAGATGGAGTATTTTTTTTCACTAATGACAAATGAGGTGGATCTCATTCTTAACTAACAATACTTCAATCACGTTTTCTTTCTACCTCTATCTTACTTTACCGATTGCACATTAAAACACGGGTTGATTTAAATGTTGTCTATTTTTTAGACGCATCGTGATGATATATTAAGGACTAAATTTCCAGTAAATAAAACAAAATATATATTGTATAGATGTATTGCTAATGCTATGTTACATCAGATATTTTTAACTAAGGTAGTACTCCATGATGTGGTATGTATGGTTTGGTGATAATGGAAGTGAGGAATAAGATGGGGTCATAACTCCCATGCCATGGAAATGGACGATGACTTGTACAATTTCTACCCAATTGGAATTCAAAACCAAATAACCATTTGGAATATATTTTTACTTTGCTTTTCGTTTATATATTCTCTTTTAGGTACAGCTACTCACGGGTTCGGTCTAGATTACGACCTTTGTATTTTAGTACAAGGCCCTCCGCGACCATACATCAGAGTTAGGTACAAGTCTTTATATTTGAGAAGGATTTTAACAAAGTTTATATTTGAGTAATAAGTACTCCCTCTGTTCTATAGTATTAGAGACATTTTATTTTCTACGCTCGTTTTGAAAAAACGATAATAAATAGTTAAAATGAATAGAGAGTAAAGTAAGAGAAAAAATAATGTAGAGAAAGTTTTATCTACCATATTATCCCTCTTACTTTACTTTTTCTCCATTTTAACTATTTATAATTATTTTTTCAAAACGAGTGCACAAAATGAAATGCCTCTATTACTATGAAACAGAAGTAGTATAAATTTAGATGGTATCCCAAGCTTCGAGATCCCTATTATTTGTTGTTCAAAGACTCTTCATCATTTACTTGATATATTTCAGGTAGGTTACTTAATTAAGAAAAATTATAAGTATATTAATATTTCACTCAATGGCGTAGCCAATATTTTTATATTGGGGTTTCACACTTAATTAAAATTGTTGCATATTTCGCACGAGAAAAATTTGAAACGTTATGATAATAATATAAATTGAAGATGCATACAATAACAATATATATGACTGTTTTAATAAGTACTAGTATTAAACAACATCAATGACCATCAATGAACAAATAAACAAAAATTATAAGTACCAAATTACTAGTGTCAGAAAATAAAAAAGTACTATTAATTAATTAATTAATTAATTAATTACTAACTATGAGTATAAAAAATAAATTATTTAATAGACAAATGAATTAGTAATGAGAAAATTGAATAAAATAAGTTTATGATTTGTTGGGCAGTCAAACTATTATTTAGTGTAGTTTATTATCAAAATGCGGATCCCACGAGTAGTAGTGGGATAAAACAAGAAACTATGGTAAGGGAAAAAATATCCTCCATAAAATGATTTTGGGAAACATGTTAATTGAGATTTGAAAATATTAAAAAAAAAACATATTTAAGACGTAAAAAAGGTAAGTGAATTATTATCTTCTTCTTGGAAATGCATCACCTCCTCCTCGATTTCCACCATGGTATAATATGGAGTATATGAAAGGTAAAACTTGTAAAGAAAAGCAAACATCATTAAACAAAGAGGTATGAGCACAAGACTTGAATATGGCATTGTCTCAATACATAACAAATTTATTCTGTTGTTGCAATGGCTGTTAACTAAAACCTTTTAGCTGATTATTAATATTTTAATATTACCGAGTTAATCCAGATGAAAAAGTACCATGGGGTATTACTCCTAATAATAATCATGCACTTGTTTTTTTTCAATGATTAATGGAATGGGCTGAAGCTGTTAATAAAAGTTGGTCCATTATCTTTTATATTCTGTCACAGGCCCAAAGACCAAGTCCCTTTTTATTTCATCAACTAGTATCACCCACGCCCACGTGCGAATGCACCATCCATTTTCTTTTATTTAAACTTATTTTATAATATAAAATAATTTTATAAATTCATAAAAATATTATGAAATCTAAAATTATAAATATATAAAATAAAAAATAATTATTAAAAAATATAAAATTAAACAAAGGAAAAAAATAACACACAAATATGTTGATCGGTGATTTTGGCAAAAATATACATACATTATTATTAACATTATGATAGTTTAATTAAATTATTATTTACTTTAACTTCAATGTTTTCAGTTCAAAGCTGCTAGTATATTGAATTGGAACCGTAATTTTTAAAAGAGGGAACATCTTTTTTGGTCCACGAACTTTGCCAAAGTATCATTTTAGGTCCGTGAACTTTGAAAATATCATTTGAGGTATGTCAACTATGGGTTAATATCAATTGAAATACTATTTCCAAGTTTTGGCGGACGAAAATACCCTCAATACCTTAAAGAGTATATATTTTTAATAAACTTATCATATACTCATATTTTTTATAAATATCTTTACAATATATATTGATTAATTTTCTAAATATAATTTGACCTTCAATATTATCACTTAATTTTGTGACATGCAAGTAAAATTGCTTCTTCAATTTTTTTATATTAAATTTTTTTAAAATTGAATAAAGAACTTTTCTTTATAATAAAAAATTGAATAAGGATCTTTTTTTGCACGTCACAAAATTAAGTGATACTATTGAAGGTCAAATTATATTAAGAAAATTAATCAAAAATATATTGTAAAGATATTTATAAAAATTATGAGTATATGATAAGTTTATTAAAAATATATACCCTAGGTATTGAGGGTATTTTCGTCCATAAAAACTTGGAAATAGTACAAAAGTACTTCAATTGATATTAACCCATAGTTGACAGACTTTCAAAGTTTACGGACCTAAAATGATACTTTGGCAAAGTTCGTGGACTAAAAAAGATGTTCCCTCTTTTAAAATTTCTCTTATTTTGCACTTTTTAGAATTTTGGAATTTGTATTAAAACATTTTTTTTTTCGTAATAGAGAAATACTAGCCAATTGAAATATAAAAATAAAATTTGAAATTTAATATGCAAATATGTTTAATATACACTTAAACTGGTCACGTATTGAATTATTTGCTAAAATAAATAATTAGACTAATATGTATATCGATGTAATCAAATGCAAATTCTAAATAGAAATTAAATTTGAAGCAAATAAATCAATACAATATTTATATTTTTGCAGTGATGTTAATCCACTTTTAATATATTAGTAAAAATTTCACAATTATGATGTTTATTTAAATTATTTATCAAATTGATTACATTTACGATGTTAGCTTTATATTATAAATAATATTTTACCCAATTTTTGAGGAGATATCTTTATCGAATTGATTTTGAATTATAAATAATGTGTCACAATATATATTATTAATTCCAAATTACAATATCAATTTTTTCAATAATATAATTATTCACACACTAGTATTTAGGGGTGTGTCAATACAGCATCATTATACAGAAATTCGAATGAAATCCTTTTCTAAGTAAACGTTGAACGGTAAATATATCTTTATATTTTATTAATTAATCGTCATAAATTTATCTTATAAAGCTAAAAATGTATAAAATGTGCAATTAAGGATGTGAAATATATGCAAATTTATCACTAACTCAATTTCATGATTTAATCAGGAATCAAAATAAATGTCCAATAACAATCAATTTTTTTATATATCTTAAATCATTCACAATTTATTAACTCGACATATTGATGTGAAAAATAAATGAAAGGCGACATCATTTAAGTGACTTGGACCTGGCCCATTCTTTTATTCGATTCTACTATAATAATTTGTTCAAGACCTGGCCCATTCTTTTATTCGATTCTACTATATTAGAATAATTTGTTCAACACAAATAAAGAAAGTTATTGTTGTGTATATTATGTATTCATCAGGTAATAACTTCCATCAAATCCAACTTGCATTTGGTGAAACAAAATGCAAACCAGAATCCTCATTACTACATAACCAGAATAAACATAACCATATGCCGCTGCTCGGCCGCACCTCCTTCCCACAGCCGCGACTCATCTATAGTGGATGCTCAAGTTGTATAAATGCTTGAAACGTATGTTTTGAAATGAATCAGTGATACATATCTCGTCAATCATAAAATAAAGCTGGACAAATTAAGATCTATTTATCATATCTATATTCAAACTAAACGAGGTTATAATCAATAGAAAGGCATCAAACAAAGCACGTAAAGGAAGTTATGAAAAACTATTAAAGTGAATAATATTTATGTCTATAATATTTAGACTCCCCACAAAAATTAGTCTGAATACCATTTATTCTCTATCTCATATTTGTGCAACTCAACCCGTCCACTAAAACTAGAACCCGTGTCATAATGGACGAAGGGAGTGTGTCGAAAATCATGAAGTACACGAGCTAATGCCACTTGGTCACAGGACACGACAATTAGTTTCTGGAGAGCTTTAGCATTATTGATGACATCCAAAGCCAATTTACGTTGCCAAGAAGAGCCAAAATATCCCGTGATTTCCAAATACTTTACTGGCAACTTTACCCCGGTTGTCGTTCCAAATATGCTGGTATGAATTTTAGATGTCTGACACCCACTACACTCTGCAGCAGCAGCAGGTTGATCCATGCCCATCACTTCCCTACACCCCTCACACATTGCTTGTTGATCAATAATGTCCACTTCCCTACACTCTTCACACATTGCAGGTTGATCCATGTCCATCCATTCCCCACACTCCTCACACATTGCATGCATCACTTCCCTTGTCTGATGCATAAACTGCAACACAAATTGAAAAAAAAAGCATCAAACAATGTAATGACTGCCCAAATTAAAATTGATATCCAGTTAGTTTAAGTTAATGCATACCTTTATCACAAGTTTTTCCAATGAACCACATGCTTCAATCAAACGGCGCACATATCGTTGAAAAGGCCCTACAGAAGAAAGATAATCTCCCGTCTCAATCACCAACTCTAGATGTTATATACTTACAAGATCAACCCACAACAACTCGTGATGATCAAGATCTATCTGCAAATTAAATTCACATTTATAAATATTTGCTATAGCCTATATATATGGAGTAATAAAGAGAAAAAAGAAATTGAAAAAAAGTTATTACCCGAGACATATGAGAATGAGACTCAAACGTAGTTGACAGGCGTAGTAGTTGTAGTTGGTCGTGTACGCAAGATGGAATTTTGACAAGGAGCTCAGCAAGCATGTGTAAATTAAAACTTTCTTCAAAATTGAGTTTGGTAAGCTTCGGAATATTACTAAGTTGGACGGCACATCCAAATCCCAAATCATATAACGTCAAGGAAATAAGGTTTGTTGCATTGCCAATCACAATGGATTCAACGTACCGAGCACATGATAAGGTTACGTGCTTTAGTTTTGTGTGCCCAACAATTGAGACATTTTTCAAGTTGGTACATGCTCCAATTCTCAAGCATTCAAGAGCACAACAATTGGAAACCAAAAGTTCAAAATCTTGATCAGTCATTTCAATTATACTACATAGATGTAAATCTTTAAGGCATTTAATACCATTTGTAATTGGAAGTCTAAGAATTGGACCCTTATTATGAAAACAACCACGTAAACAAATTATTTCAGCTTCCTTACTTAGGGCAAAATTGAACCACCTATCAAAATTGTCAAATTTATGAATGAACATGTCCACCACCAACTCTTTTATTTGAGTGCCTCTATGTGAATTCAAGACATGACCAATCATACCTACGTAATTTGACTTTGCGTCAGTCGGAAATCTATACTTTGGGAAATTGAGATGGCTCACGTAGGTATGGAGATGTCGCCAACGAGTTGAAAGTATGCAAGTCGAAGTACCTTCTTTCAAAGTCAGCCGAGAGATTATAGATATCAAAATTTTATTAGATAATTTGCTGATTCTATCTTCACGCAACATCTGCAATATTTCACATATTATAATTACTCTACATCCAATTAAAAATAAGAGCAGAAGATAAAAAAAAAAAAACCATCCGCAATAATTCACTTATTATAGTTACTCTATAATATTTAAAAAAGAATAAGAGAAAAGAGACGCATAAAAGTCTTCACTAAAAAAACATAAACATCAGTTTGATTGAATAAAACATACCGTTTGCTAAAATAGGTGAAAAAAACGATGGCTAAAAGGTGCAAATACTATAGAGAGAGAGCCATTGTTTTTTTAATCGAAATAAAGAAAAATGGTTGTATTAATTGACCTTTTATAGGTATATTACATCTACTCTTTCCTTTCACAACATGGGAAAAAAAAAAACAACCTTTAATCGTATGAATGGAAACCTTTCACCACATGGAAACAATAAACAATCCTAATTTATAAGGTGAAATACTTATAAAACACAAAAATAATTACCTAATCTAAGAAAGTCCTATATTAGAAACTTATAATTTGAAAAAAATAAAAAATAAAGAAGGAATTGGTACAATATTAAATATCGAAGATAAATTTTAAAGACTGGGATATATTTGATAGAGAAAAGATGTATACACATAATTGTAACACCCCTCAACTTTTAACCTTCTTGATTACAAGATTTACTCCATTGTTAATTTGCCCTTTCATTATTTAAGGAAATTAATCACGATCCTCACAATCTTCACTATAATTATTCTTCACATATTTATGTTAATTTTTTTTATACAAAAACGTACTCGTACCTAATTTTTTGATGAATGGTTCATTTAAATAAAAATATGATAATGTTTAAAAAGATAATAATAATAAATTATACAAATAGTTATATCGATATACACCTATATTTATATTCAGTGGCGGACGCAGAAATACACGGGAGTAGGGGCTAAATTCTCAAATTTTACCTTAAAATAAATTTGTAGGTAACTTAGATTATTAATAGGGGCTTTTATATAATAAAGTGTATAGAATATGAATAAATTTTAGAACTTTATAGTAGAAAATAATTTAAAAAAAATGAATTCATTAGGGGCTAAAGCCCCTCCCCCATTAAATGGGTCCGCCAATTTTTATATTCCATATTCAGCACCAGACCTAATTCATCAACCGATAGGTCCACAGCCCACCAAGAACATAAGACCACAATCGCAACAAATCTGACTCAACAAGATTGCAAGATTACGTTTAACATACGTAACCTCCAATATATCCTTTTAATATTATTGGGAAGAAAATACACATAACAAACTATATTTGGGAATCAATTTTTCAGTGAATTATTGAGAGCAGAACCATATAATTAAATCAAACATGTTTCTTAAAATGCACTAAAAGAATCAAGAAAAAGGGCATGCTAGCATTTAGGCAGAACCAAGAAAAAATGATTAAATTATGCACTTATATTTGAAATCATCTCAGAATTTGCAGTTCTTATTCATGACAAGATGAACATTGCTTCTTTTGAACTTTTCTTCCTCATAAATATTGATCAAATCACACAGTGGTTGGGACAATTTCAAGAAAAAAGATCGTATCAAATCAATAAACCACACTCCCTCTCACAGAGCTAAAATAAAACCACAGATTATGCGGATTTGTGAGTTGTTTTTAGTATTTTATTTTATTTTTTGGATGTTAGTTCTTGAATCAGTCGAATCAAGTTAGCACGTGGGCTTGTTCGACTTGTAGAAATGGTTAATTGCCTATTTAATTATTGAAGAATGAGTTTGTATAGCATATTTTAAAATTTAAATGACAAATGATTGACTTTCAAGATTTCCAATTATTGCATCTAGCTAAATTTATTTTATTTTACAGTTTTTAGTTTTTAGACTCAAAATAGCATTATTCAAACATCCGCGTAGTCATAGTAATGCACATTTGCGACACATATTCACCAACATGAGCAAATTATGAATTTTTAAAAATTTGTGATTTGTCATTTGATATTTAATAGACATAACGTTTCGAAACTTATGTGACATATCATATTTATATACATACAGATCTGTTCGAAAGTTATGTGAAATTTGTAGATCAAGACAAATGTGGTATTATTTCGGGCAGTTAACGTAATATACAAAACGTTTTAAATTCATTCTATGTGTTTTTATGATATAAGATCACATCATATCATAAATTTGCTAAACACATTACACATAGTACTATTTAAAAAAAATCGGTAAAACACATTCTTAGGTCCTTATACTTTAATCAAAATATTCATTAGGTTCTCGTACAATTTTTTTATTTTAATAGGTCCTTATACTTTTCTCATAAATTTCATCACATCATCGTACAATTTTTTCATTTTAGTAGGTCCTTATACTTTGATTATAACTTTTATTAGGTCCTTAGGGCATCCACAATGGGGCGGACTATACGACGCCCTAAGCCCCACCCTAAGCATTTTACTTATTATTTGAATATTTAAACACTATAAAAATTCATTAATCCTGTTTTTTATGTTTGCAAATATATCAATTAGCAAGAATAAAAATATAAAAACACCACAAATTAACCTATTGTCAGTATTTATTTTTTATTTTTTATATTTTATGCTTGCAAATATGGAAATCGTCGGAATTCATAATTGAATTTAGAGAGAAATTGAGATGGGAAGAGCGTAAAGTGAAATGTGTGAAATGAAGTAAAAAAATTGGTGATATATATAGAAGAAAATATAAAAAAAAGAAAAATGTGTCCATAGTCCGCCCTATAGTCCGTCCCCCCTGCAATGGGGCGGACTATAGGCCGGACTATGCAAAAATGTGTGCATAGTCCGCGGACGATGCATAGTCCGCGGACTAAGGAATAGGCTCAGGGCGGGTTGCT
The DNA here is from genome assembly GCF_029641045.1 of Salvia hispanica. NCBI lineage: Eukaryota > Viridiplantae > Streptophyta > Magnoliopsida > Lamiales > Lamiaceae > Salvia > Salvia hispanica. Next base: position 64,313,010 of record NC_142693.1, read on the forward strand.
GCAATGGAGGACTAAGGGGCGGACGATGCATCGTCCGTCGCATCGTCCGCCCCATTGTGGATGCTCTTATACCATTTTTTACTTTAAGATATTCTTTTACTTTTATCTTAGATAATAATTTATATTTAATTAAATTTAATGAATCTTTTAATTTTACTATTTAACTTATCTTATGATTATAAATATTCAGGGAAATGTATATTTCAATATAAATATAAATAATCAATTGAAAATTCGGATAGTTATTCTAAAAAAGACTTCGATTTTAATCTTCAATCATCACAGTTAATCTTTTTATTATTCTCGACAACTTATTGAGATTATTGGATGACAAGATGATATTATCTTTATAGACTATGCTAAGTTAAATAATGGAATATTAAAAAGTTCATTAAGTTTAATTAAATTTAGATTATTATCCAAGATAAATGTAAAAATGTCCCTAAAATAAAAGATTATGCAAGGACCTAATGAAAGTTATGATTAAAGTATAAGGACCTACTAAAACGAAAAAATTGTACGAGGACCTGATAAAAATATTGTGAAAATTATAAGGACTTATTAAAATAAAAAAATTGTACAAGGACCTAATGAACATTTTGATTAAAGTATAAGGACCTAAGAATATATTTTGCCAAAAATATCAAGGAATAATCAATCTACATATTTAAATCGCGCGAGTACTCTTATATACGCTTGGTAATATCTAAAATCTCAATTCTTTCAATAAAGATATGATAGTGATTAAATCGATAACTATTCTATGTATTATCATCCTAGGGAGTGATCAATTGCTAACTCATCATTTAATTGCTAACTACAACTAATTTAAGGTCATAGGATTTTAGAAAACGTGTGGTCTACAATTTGCCACGTGTAATTTTCATTTTTATTAATTAAATAAAAAAAAGATAAAAAAAAACTCCAAATTAGGGTTTGGATGAAAATGTCAATATAGTGTTCAGAAAATATCAACACAATGCTTTGAGAATGTCAACACAATGCTTTAAGAATGTTAACCCATTGCTTATATTGACATTCTACATGTATTATATTGACATATTTTATATAGTATGTTGACATTTCTGCTTGTACGAAAAAATTAAAAAAATTCGATTTTTCTTTCAAAGTTTGACGTCGGAACATATGCATGTATGATATCGTTGGAATCCTTATGAAATTATCTTTAATTTGATATATGTTATATGAATTTAAAGTTTTGGGATTTCTTTTAAAAGTTAGTTATAACTAAACATGTAGTTAATTGACATTAATACTCCTATTGATATTTTTTGGAATTAATCCTATGACCTTATTGACGTTTTTCGTTGATCGTATTGACATTTAGGAATTAATTATCTAAGCCCTTAATTTGAATATCTAATGGTTATTATTTAATTGTAGTTAGCAGTTAAGTTATGAGTTAGAAATATAGCACTTCTCAATTATACTATATATCGAAATTAGTCAATTTAAGAAATGGGAGTTGAAATAAATTGATTACTAGTTTGGCACATAATCAAATCAATAATAGTAGTAGTATTATAGGCAAAACACATTCTTAGGTCCTTATACTTTAATCAAAATGTTCATTAAGTTCTCGTACAATTTTTTCGTTTTAATAGGTCCTTATACCTTTCTCATAAATTTCATCACATCCTCGTACAATTTTTTCGTTTTAGTAGGTCCTTATACTTTAATTATAACTTTTATTAGGTCCTTATACAATTTTTTATTTAAGATATTCTTTTACTTTTATCTTAGATAATAACTTTTAGTAGGTCCTTATACTTTAATTAAATTTAATGAACCTTTTAATTTTATTATTTAATTTATCTTATGATTATAAATATTCAGGGAAACGTATCTTTCAATATAAATATAAATAATCAATTGAAATTCGGATAGTTATTCTAAAAAAAACTTCGATTTTAATCTTCAATCACCACGGTTAATCTTTTTATTATTCTCTACAGCTTATTGAGATTATTGGATAACAAGATAATAGTATCTTTATAGATTATGCTAAGTTAAATAATGGAATATGAAAAGGTTCATTAAGTTTAATTAAATTTAGATTATTATCCAAGATAAATGTAAAAAAGTCCCTAAAATAAAAGATTGTACAAGGACCTAATGAAAATTATGATAAAAGTACAAGGACCTACTAAAACGAAAAATTGTACGAGGACCTGATAAAAATATTTTGAAAAGTATAAGGACCTATTAAAACGAAAAAATTGTACAAGGACCTAATGAACATTTTGACTAAAGTATAAGGACCTAAGTATGTATTTTGCCTATTATTATATATTGATTTGATGCATTTATAATCGGATTAATGGTCAACACCAAAGCAGTTAGTGGTCACTTAGTGGGTCTAAGTACGGTTCAACTCACCTAATTACATTAAATAGTTTCCTTATTTATTGCGTATAACAATAACATTAAATTATTTCTTAAGAAAAAGGTAAATGACCGATTTAAAGAAATACGTATAATAAAAGGTTTGCAAATAATAAGACTTTGGCTTAAGTTGTATATTACAGAATCGTTTATATTTATAAGTAATTATTTTCTTAATCATAAATGGAAAATTACCAACAACGATATTTATATATACATATATAGGATATAAGTGGTTGAGCTAGCTGATAAACATTTTAATCTCATTAATACTATATTTTACTCCCTTCAAAATCCACAAAAGTTATAGAAGCAAATCAAATTAAGTGAGAATTGGACTAATAAATGTTATAATATATAAAAGATTATAATAAATGTTATAATATCTAAAAGATTATATATCTCCAAATATATTTTCATACAACATTTGTACTTTTAAGATAATAGACTTTGAGTTTAATTTTATTCCTCTGGTATATTTGAGTTTAACTATATATCTTCCATTTGCTTAGTATGATCTAAAAGATTATATATCTCATATTTGAGTTTAATTTTATTCCTCTGGTATATTTCAAATACAATTGGATAATTTAATTAAACTTCATTATTCACTACCTCAAAAGCATTTCATTGTCTACTCCCAATTCATGGTTAAATCCGATTTTTCAATTCACATTCAAATTTGTATTTCAATTTCATCAGTCGCCATGTTTCTTCTCAAGGTAAAGGAAAAAATAGAATATTTTAGCTTCCCTTTAATTTAATTTTTTTTAGCTTTGATACGTTGTCGTTTTGGTGCTGTGATTGCAGACATGGACATCAGTAGCATTTGGGGTATATGGTTACCAGAATTTCACCAAAACGGGTTTTTTTGTGAGTCCCATTTTCATAATTCTGTAAAAAAACTAATCTTTTTTGGGGGTTGTGTATTCTGCTCTAAATATTTAAGAATTTTCATCTGCTTTTATTTGTTTGTCAAATCTTGATTTGTGTTGTGGAGACTAAGTTGACTCATATTGCTGAAATTGAGCTGTGCTTATGTCAGAAATTATATAACTTTTGGTCCTTTTTAGTGAATGAATTCATGATCAACTCTTGATTTTGCTTTATGAAGAAGACAAAGTTGCTGAAATTGAGCTTGTTATGTCAATATTAATCAACTTCACATTTTTTTTAGTAAAATGAGTTTATGATCAAATTTGATGACAGGTTGAAAGCATCACTCCATTTAAGTTGGGTGTGAGATCTCTTTGTGAAATCTTGATTTGGGATATTTCTGATTTTGAGCTGTGGTGTGTCAAAATGAATCAACTTTACTCTTTTTAGTAAATGTTCTAATGATCAAACTTGTTGACTGTTTGAAAGCATCATTGTTCTTCTCCTAAGTTGTGTGTGAGATTTTAAGTTCTTTGTCAAATCTTGATTTGGGATATTTCTGAAATTGAGTTGTGTTTTGTCAAAATTAATCAACTTTGCTCTTGTTAGTAAATGAATTCATGATCAAATTTGTTCACAGTTTGACAGTATCATTGTTCTACTTCATCTAAGTTTTGTGTGTGTGTGTGAGTTCAAATTCTTTGTCAAATCTTGATATGGGACATTGCTGAATTTGAGTTGTGTGATTTCAAAATTACTGAACTCTTCTCTTGTTAGTACAATGAATTTACGATTAAATTTGTTGACGGTAGAAAGCATTGGCTATGCAAGCACGAATAGAAGGGAAGAACTGTGTTGTGACATGGGCGAATTCTGGCATTGGCTATGCAACTGCAGAGGGCCTAGCTGCACGGTTCGACTTTCTTGCCAAAGATCTCCCATTCCACAGCCATATCATGCATATCTCATGTGTCTCGTGTTTTCGTGTTTCTGCAGTGGAGCAACGGTGTATATAGTGTGCCGGAGCAAGGTGAGGGGCGAGGCTGACGCTCAAAGATCCAGTCTGCAACAGGCAATCAGAATGTCCATTTGGAGGTATTGTATCATTTTCTGCGTCGTTTCACACTTGAACCTGCATTTACACGCCCCGTTCCTTGCAGATTTGTGATGTTTCTTGTATTGGCGATGTGAAAACTTTGGCTTCGCGATTTTCAGTGAAGGATGATCCTGTGCATATTCTGGTAAACTCCATTGTAGGTAAACTCCATAGTATGACCAATTTATAGTGAAACTATATATACTATATATATTAATATATATAGAGGGAGAGAGGTTTAATATCTCACTGAGGAAAATCTGTTAGTCCAATTCATCAAAACTACTGAACACTAGATATTGATAGAACTTTTGTTACATTTGTATCACTATACACACAAATTTTGTATGTGTTTGTGTTTGTTTTTGTGTGAAAGAGAGAGAAGTTGATATAATGATATGTGTGTGATATATCACTTAGAAAAATCTCAAGTCCAATTAATTATCAAAACTACTAAACAATATATATATGGATTGAACACTTAAATTATATCACTATACAATACACAAATTTTGTGAAAAAGAAGGGGTTCAAGAATGAACACTGTCTTGGTTCTTCCTACACATCACTAGCCGGGTTCGTGGTCGCTTCGTCGCCGCTGGCTTTCTCAACCAGTACTGTTCAAATCTCTGCCTTGCATATTCCTAGCTTGTAATCAAACTCAATGTGGCTCACATATGCCTGCATTTCTTAATGAATTTTTTCCACTAGTTTAGTATCAAATCATGCTATAAATCTTGTTGAAATATCGACACGGATGTCGAGTATCAAGATCAGCCCCCATAGCCCCCAGATGAGGTGGTTTGCTAGACTGAATCTCTCCACATTATCTGCTACATGATCTACTGATGTCTCACTTGCTTTTTTTTTCCACTGAAAATTCAATAATAGTAAAATTTAGAAATAAATAAATGAAAGTAGATAAGGATGAAGATGTTTTAAAAATGAAATAAATAGTTTTTGATCTTTATGTCTAGTTTGACATAGGTGTATGAATTGTGAGAAATAGACAAACTCTGGATAACTCCAGCGAGATTTGATCGAAGAAATAAGGACCGGTAATCATTGAAGTTTGCTTGTAATTTTTATTTTTTTTGTACTTTCTTTTGCATTCTAATATTATGTAGGCTTTTATATTGTGTTTTAAAAATAGATGTTATATTGTAATTTTATTTTATTTGCTAACTCAAAAATACGGAAAAAAGGTAAAAATAGTAAAATAAGTTGAGGTTATTTTGGTATTTATTTATTTGTATACATTTTTTGCTATGATACGTTGTCTTTCTTCGGTGCTGTGACTGCAGGCATGGACATTAGTAGCATTTGGGGTGTATGGATACCAGAAATTTACCAAAAAAGTTTTTTTGTGAGTCCCATTTCGATGATTCATCCTTTTTTGGGGCCTTTTATTAGTTAATCAAAGCTTGATTTTTTTTTTTGGATACTAAGTTGACTCATATTGCTGAATTGAGGTGTGTTTATGTCAAAATTGATCAAGTTTTGGTCTATTTTAGCTAATGATGAATTCGTGATCGAACTTGTTATCAGTCGAAAGCATCACTGTTCTGCTTCATCTAAGTTGTGTGTGTCATAATTATTTGTTAAATCTTTATTTTGCGTTATGAAGACAAAGTTGCTGAAACTTAGCTTGTTATGTCAAAATTAATCAACCTACTTCACTTTTAGTAAAATGAGTTTATGATCAAACTTGTTGACAATTTGAAAGCATCAATGTTTTACTTCATCTAAGTTTTGTGTGTGAGTTCAATTCTTTGTTAAATCTTGATTTGAGCCAAGTCATGTAACAATTTAATCAACTTCACCTTTTTTAGTACAATGGATTCATTATAAAATTTGTTGACAGTTTGAAAGCAGCATTGACCAAAGAAATGACTGGATTCTTTGTCAAATCTTGATTTAGGCAAAATTAAGCAACTTTGATATTTTTAGTTAATGAATTATTGATCAAACTTGTTGATCTTGTTGACATTTCTTGATCTGTTCTTTTTCTTTTTGGTAAACAAAAACATACTTGTCATCATCTCTTAGAAATATAATCATACATGTGTATTTGTGTGTGTGTGTGTGTGTGTGAATTAAGGGTTGCTGACTTTTCACCTTGATAATCTCCTATGGTAGGGAGCATGCAAAGAATTTCAGATCAGAAGACGAGCAAGGACGAATAGAAGGGAAGAAGTGCGTTGTGACAGGGGCGAACTCTGGCATTGGCTATGCAACTGCAGAGGGCCTAGCTGCACGGTTCGACATTCCTGTCAAAGATCTCCCATTCCAAAGCCATATCATACATATCTCATGTGTCTCGTGTTTTCGTGTTTCTGCAGTGGAGCAACAGTGTATATAGTGTGCCGGAGCAAGGAGTGGGGTGAGGCAGCACACTCAAAGATCCAGTCTGCAACGGGCAATAAGAATGTCCATTTGGAGGTATTGTATCATTTTCTGCATCGTTTCTACACTTGAATCTGCGTTTACTTGCCCCGTCTCTTGCAGATTTGTGATATTTCTTCCATTGACGATGTGAAAACTTTGGCGTCGCGGTTTTGTGCGATGGATGAGCCTGTGCATATTCTAAGGTTATCCAGCAACCTTAGAACAAGTGATGAAGGTGCTGATACGGTGATATGGCTGGCCCTACAGCCTAAAGAGAAGCTCGTGTTACTTCGACCGGGCTGAGGCACCTAAGCACCTGCCTTTCACAGCTACAAAGCGCTCACATTCTGCTGTAGACTCCATTGTAGGTAGGTAAACTCCATAGTATGGCCAACTTCTACTGAAACTATACGTATAGAGAAAGATCTGTTTGTCCAATTCATCAAAACTACTAAACACTTTATATTGATTGAACATTTGAGTCATTATACACACAAATTTTGCACTGTGTTTTGTGTTTGCGTGTTATTAAGATATAATGAGAGAATTTGATACTACCATATCTCACTTAGAAAAATCTCAAGCCCAATTAATTATCAAAACTACTAGACAATATATAAATGGATTGAACGCTTAAATAATAGTATCACTATACAATACACAAATTTTGTGAAAAAGAAGTGGTTCAAGAATGAACACATTTCATGAGGTTTACTTTGTTGGTGAGCATTTCCCGGGAGAAATAAACTGAATACATTAGACAAAGTCAACAAGCCGTTCGATTATTGCCACGTAGCGAATTTCATTTGTTTGTTTTGGATATTGGAAAATATCCAGATTCAACTTTCAAGAGTGGCTAAGTTGTAAATTTGTAACAAATGGGTTTTTATCTTTTTTATTTTTTGACTGATTCTCTATACGAGAGAATCAGGATAAAGAGATCATTATTAAGATTCTAAACCACAAAAATTATTATTTATTGATGTATTTATTTTCTTAAAGTTTGTTGGGTTTTGAATGCGTGAAAATCGAGATTGGTCAAGTGATTATAATCCATCAATGTGTTTTCTTTATTAGATTACATTCCTTTTTAGCTCAAATCTAGTATACATGAAATAATCAAATTATTCAAAATTGACTCTTATTTTAGTAAATTAAGGTGATGTTCGATACGTTCAACAAGATAATCTATAAGAGCGTTATAGTTTTTTACTTATATTTTTATATTTAATAGCTGTAGAGGAATACCCGTTTGCAAATTGTGAAGTTGAAGTGTTACTCAATTGAAGGTACATTTATTATGTTATGTCAAGTTTACAAATAAACTGTGGTATGTTTTGTCATGTTTGTATAAGTTGTATTGTTTCTTATCAAACTAAGTCCTTAAAGTTTATGTTTATTTATTTTGCATTGTATTGTTGTCATATTGAATCGATAATGATCCAACAATTTCAAACCAATAACTTTTACCTTGCTAATGAACTATACGGACTAAACATTTTATATAAATTATACTAGTACTTCATCAAGGCTTAGAGCATCCTTAATGCAGGCGGGGCCGGACCGCACCTGGGCTCCGGGCTGCCTGCCTGCGCGTTGGAGGAGGGAGGGGCCGGGGCTGGGTCGCGCCTGGGATGGAGTAGCAGCCTAAAGCCGGTCCTGGATGTGGTCCGGCCTGGCGTTACACGCTCTCAGGACGGGCCGCATTTTGCGGTCCGGCCCAGCGTTGGAGGGGGTTCGGGTCGGACCGCGCCGCAACTCAATTTTTGTTTAATATGATTTTTTCCATATAAATACCATCTAATTCCATATTCATCTTCACTTCTCTCCCTCTCAAATAAATTTTTAGGTTTGTAATTTTTCATTTTCGAATAAACAATGAATTTTCCGTGTTTTAGTTGTTCAACGTTTTCAATTTTACGAGTAAAATAGCTTGTAGTTTGAATAGTGTAACTTTATAGTTGAGACCTGAATGGCTGTAGGGTTATAGGAGTTGTGGCCTAACACAGAAAATTAGGGGACTTGGGGCCTAGGTCCGGCCAGGATTACGAAAAAAAAGTGTTAGGGAAAACTAAAATTTATTTTACACTTCCTTTTAGTAATATTTTAAAGATCCAATATTTTCTTTTATGTTAATAATTTTCATTTAAGTATATACTTCTATCAGCCATGTATTTACGCAAATTATTTTCATTTTAGTTAAGCCCAATAGCTCGATAGTATCCATACATTAAGCATACATTAAGCCCAGTAGTCTATTTTTTTTACTTGTATATTTGTCTACATACTTCTAAAACTTATAGCCCAATTGTTTTATAGTCGGGCCGATTTATTTTAATATTTATTTGTCATTTGTCAGACCATTAAAATAAAATAAATAGAGATGCTAATTGTGATAACACGACATTGAGAAAGAAAAAAGGAAAGAACATAATACTTCACTGTCTTCCCATATTGATATATTATTTGTTGCACTCTAAATCAAAAACTTTGGTATCACTGCATAGAATATTCATGTAAGTTTGATCTCAAGATAAAACCTTTTGAATACGTGAACAAATTTTATATGTTAAACTCCACTAACTCAATACTAAGTGTAATTTAATCAACTACCAAACATCATATGTTGTCGAAAAAGTATGCTCGAGATCTAAAAAAATTCCTAAAATTATACCAACTTGACAGCATGCACTATAACTTTATCATAAAAATTATATAAATCAATTCCAAATAGTACTTGGCTTATAAGTGAGGTCACAACAAAAAATTCCTCACATGCATGCATGCTTTTTTACATGAATAAAGCCAAATTAACATGTCTTACTTCCAAGTTAATTACATAGATAAAAAATAAAACTAACCTTACAAGATCGTATCTACTTTATGATTTGCAATTCTTATTATGTATACTCTATACCTACGTATATAAATTATAAAATGTAATCTAATAGTACATGACTTTGAATTGTATATGTAAATAAATTAGGGCAAGTGGTCGTTAATATCAAGAACTATGGTTGAAAGTTGGATTTTCCCGCAAACGTAAAACTTGGTCGTAAATATCACAAGCTTTGATCATTTTTCGGATTCACCCTTACCTTCATATAATTTTTTCCATCTCTTCGATGAGATTTAATCCAGTAAAGGTCACATTTAAATTGGAAAAGGCCACCTATAATTTAATTTCTCCGGATTCATCAATTATTGGAAATTCCAAACACGATCTAAGTTTAGATTTTTTTCAACCAAATTCGGGTTCATGAAAAAATACGGAATTTGGTTATAGTTCGTGATATTTGCTATCAATAGCCCAATAAATGAGTGTATTGAAGGTTTGGTGTCATGAAAAGTGCTTATAAATGAAATATGACTATTTTTCGTAAATGTTTAAAAACAAAAGTTAAAAATTACTAGTACTATTTTTCCATACAGAGAGTACAGTATTGATTGACATTACAAAAATTAATAGGTACTCAGTAAAAAAATCTAAAATAAAGGATATCACAAATGCATATACATGTATAAACATTAAAATAAAGGTTCTCACAGGAAAAAAATATTATAATTATTTTTATTATTGGGATAAGAACCCATTTTTTTCTTCCTTTCATTTTTCTTTGTCAAATAACCCCAAAAGATGATAAATCAATTGCTATCTCACTTTATTCACACATCATGCTTTGCCCTTTTTCAGTTCCACCACCAAAAAGTGGACTTAAGTAGTAATTGGTCGATGGATTCAGTTTCATTTTATATGTATGTATTTCATATCTTATCACCAATAATTAAAAACGTGTCACTACATTTGATCGAATATCAATAAACACCTAGCGTCGAAGTTTCCCAAACAATGACTTGACAATGAATCCCACTAATAAATATATACACCTTTTAGCAATGATAGACATCGCAAATTAGTTTCAATCTTCCATGCTTATTATCAATAATTTATGCACCAAAAAGGTACTCCCTCCGTCCCAAGTTATTAGATCAACTTTTTCTTTTGGGATGTCTCAATATATTAGACTCTTTTTCTTTTTTAGCAAAAAGCATCTATATTATTTTATTCTCCACCTATTTTTTTCTTTCTTCTCTCCCTTACTTTTTCCTTCTCTCATACTTTACTCTCTCCACTTTAACTATTTAAATATCAATTCCTTAAATCATGTGCCCAAAAGAAGTGAGTCTAATACTCCGGGACGGAGGGAGTAGTTTTTAGATACTTATCATTTTTATTAATAGGAAAAAATCGAAAAATAGTGTTAAATTTTCGAAAACGGGGTTATCATTTTTAAAAATTCCCTTTTTTCATATACACAAAAATTATGATTTATACTGTAATAATATTTAATTTTATAATAAATAGTAACTAAAAAAAAATAGGTATGAAGCATATAAAGTGACACACTTAAGCTCGATCAATTGCTTCTTTCTCACATGTAATGCTTCCCTATAAAGAAATAAATCTACATGTTTGAGCACAAAACAAACCAAATTTTGTTTAGAACACATTAGTCCAACTCATACTTATTATTTTCAAAAAACAATGGCACTCAACTATTCTTGATAAACGTGTGTTAACCACTCCCACAAAATGAAGTCCAATGCTCATTTCAATTTGCACATTGTTTTTGAACAGTTATCAAACAACATCATTGCAATTGTTTAAACAATTTAAATTGGGACATTATAACTCTATCTCTAATTAAAGTAAAAAGTTTTTTACACATTTCCTATTAAATCATTTCAACTGTAAATTACTCACTTTGTGTCATTAATAATGAAACGTTTTCCTTTTTCAGATTGTCTCATTAACAATAAAACGTTTCCTAACATGAAAACAACACCATCTCTACCTTTTCATCTCTCTTACTTCATTCCCTCCCCATTAACTCACAAAATAACACTACATAAAATTTGGTGTAAAAAAAATGTTTCATTTCTAATGGATCGGAGGGAGATATCCATGCACTCCTATCAGTTCTGGATCTGCAAGTGCCATCGGAATATATTTAACGAGTCATAAGTTCTATAGAATATAGTCAGATTCATTTATACTCCCTCCGCCTAACTTAAAATATCTCCTACGGAATAGTAACACATTATAAAAATAGACATTTTTAATTTCTGACTATATAATCTATTTATTTAACACACTAAACATAAACATAGTCGAATTTTATTATCTCGTGTCGAAAAAGAAAAATATTTCGCTTTGATCGAGAGTCGAGAGTGAGGGAGTGTAAAGTATGAGACACTCACAATCTTTAAATTATAGTACTCCCTTTATCATCATGTAAAGGTGAACGTATACTAAACGTGCATGCTTTTCAAAATTCTCCTATAAAACAGATACACATTTTCCATATATTAGTCGTTTCATCAAACATTTGCTCTGCACAAACTCCGATCGTCTCTCTCCCTCCCTCTGAAAGCATGGAAATCTCAAATCCAGGCGATGAACTAAACCAACCCCTTCTCCCACCACCCAAACAAACCCCAGAAACCTCCCTCGCCGCCGCAACGTGGCTCGAATCAAAGAAGCTCTGGCACATCGTCGGCCCCACCGTCGTCTCCCGCGTCTCCAACGCCACCATGAACATCATCACCCAGGCCTTCGCCGGCCACCTCGGCGACCTCCCCCTCGCCTCCATCTCCATCGCCAACAACGTCATCGTCGGCTTCAATTGGGGCCTCCTCGTAATTTAAACTCTCAATTCCCCCATATTCATTCAATTCCGCCTTAATTTCAACCAATTTCACCCCAATTTGAATCAATTTCACCCTAATTCAATCGACTTCAACTCAATTTCACCCTAATTCAATCAATTTCACCCCAATTTCAATCGATTTCACCCTAATTTGAATCAATTTCATCCTAATTTGAATCAATTTGGCCCTAATTTGAATCGATTGCAGCTAGGGATGGCGAGCGCGCTGGAGACGCTGTGCGGGCAGGCCTACGGCGCGAAGAAGTACGGAATGCTGGGGATCTACATGCAGCGATCGTGGATCGTGCTCTTCCTCTGCTGCTTCCTCCTCCTCCCGCTCTACGCGTTCGCGGCGCCGCTGCTGAGGCTGATCGGGCAGCCGGACGACGTGGCGGAGCAGGCAGGAACAGCGGCGGTGTGGCTGATCCCGCTCCACTTCAGCTTCGCGTTCCAGTTCCCGCTGCAGCGGTTCCTGCAGAGCCAGCTGAAGACGGCGCCGCTGATCTGGGTGCCGCTCCTCGCCCTCGCCGTCCACGCCCTTCTCAATTGGGTTTTCGTGAGCAAATTGGAGATGGGAGTGATCGGAATCGCAATCGTTTTGGATATCTCGTGGTGGGTTTTGGTGATCGGGATGTATGCCTACGTGGCATTTGGGGGATGCCCGCTGACGTGGACGGGCTTCTCCGTTCAGGCCTTCTCGGGCCTTCTAGAATTTCTCAAGCTCTCCGCTTCCTCCGGCGTCATGCTTTGGTCTCTCTTTCCCTCCTCACCTTTTACCATATATTTTATTTATCGATTCATATATTTATTCTATTGTGTATTATTCCTTTTTCCGGTAAAATTAATTCTTTTAATATTTTCAATTTTATTTTCTCTTTTTGTTTATTTTCTTTAGTTCATTAAACACTGAATTTTTTAATTTCAAAGATGAAAATAAATACTTCAATTAACTTGATAGAAAGATACAATATCACATAAATTAGTTGTCTATGAATTATGAATTATGTATACTATTAACAATCCAAATTGTAAAGTTTCTTCGAATTCTCAAATCGAAATTCTTTATCTTCAATATTTAGATTCTGGATTGACCTCATTAAAGTCGAATAGATCCGAAATCAGTATTATGTTTAGTACTATATGTAAAAAAATTATTTACTACAATTATTTAAATTAAATATATTTAAAGAAATAAAACTTTATTTAAGTATTTATAAAGATTTTGGAGTATAATAATTAAAATTTTAAATTTTGGATCCTTCATAGAAATTTTTAGATTTTTTAGTTGGTTCAAAGTCAGTTAAAAAAATTAAATTTTCAGATATTTTGATTAAGTTCACTCAAACTTAAAACTTTTGAATGCGTTCGAACTATGCCAAAATCCGTTCCAAAATTCGAATGCTCGCCCTCCTAAAGATGTACCTTGAATGAGTGGATCGTGTCATTATAAAATACTACATCAAAAATATTGATAGTGAAATATGAGGTGCAAATGTAGTAAGTAATGTATTATTGGCATGCATTAGTATTTATTTTGTTCTTTTTGGTAAGGTTGTGACATTAACATATGTATGGGCAATTAATTTTCTTCCTCAGTTTAGAGAATTGGTATTACAGAATATTGATAGTGATGACTGGATTCTTCACCAATGCCAAAATAGCTGTCGATGCCTTATCAACATGGTAAAAGTTTCGAATCACTTTTTCGAATTGATTCCAAACATATGGGGATGCAATTTCCCTATCAAATTGACAATTATTTTTTACATATATAATTAATTGCAGTTTGATCATCAATTCGTGGGAGATGATGTTTGCAATATCATTTTTCGCTGGAATCGGGTAGATTTTCAATTAATGAAGACATTTTTTTGTAAATGATGTTTTTCCTTTTATATAATACTTTGATCTTTTATTAGAGTGCGTGTGGCGAATGAGTTGGGTGCTGGAAATGGGCAGGCAGCGAAATTCGCAATGAAGGTGTGCGTGGTGCACTCGACCGCTGTAGGCGTCTTCTTCTTCGCAATCGTGTTGATTTTTCGAGGCAATTTATCACTAATGTTCTCTCCTAGTAGCGAAGTTGCTGCGGCGGTCGGCGATCTTTCCTTCCTCTTGGCATCAAGCATTCTTCTGAATAGTGTTCAACCGGTTCTATCAGGTAAAGTCTTATATGATTCGGAAATGAGTAGTGATTATTTTTTTTATAATAGTATGTGACAAGGATAATAGACTTAATACTCCATCAAACTATTACCAAATTCTAAATATTCAAATCATTGACAATAAAGAGGCACTCCTTTTAGGCACACGATTTTAGATAATGTTTTTTAAATAATTAAATAAAGAATAAATAAAATAATAGGGGAAGAATAGAAGAGATAATAAAGTAGTAAGAGAGATAAAAGTGTTTTTCTCTTTCGATATATCCCGCTGATATTTCGATATATCCCGCTGATATACACCTGTGGTTAAAAACCGAAAAAGAAAAAAAGAAAAACATCACATTTACGATTCACTTAATATAGGGTTAAGGGAGTATACTGTAAAGACCTATTAATAACTAATAACCACATGATATTTCTAATATACTTATAAAACAAAAATGTTAATGGATTTTTCTATTACTATATAACCTTCCCAACGACGATTTCTGGCATTTCTTCTACTAAGTGTAAAAAAATTAGTAAAAGAAGAAATAAAAAATAAATGAATAGAAGGAAAAGTGGGTTTCCTGTTTCTATAGATACTTCTTAAACAGCAAGATTACTAAACACTTGATTTCATCTCATTTTGCTAATGACTTGGACCGACTCCATTTAATGCCGAAATTACTTACTAAAACATTGTCATTTCATTTTAGAGAAATTGATTTGGATAAAATTCAGCCGAATTCGATCTCATCAATAAAAATTTCAATAATTGCCAAACAAATTAAGGGTGAGTAAAATATTTTTAAAATTGTAACCCTGATGGCTAATAGTGGAACCAATCAAACTGAAATATTCGATTCAATTTCTTTTAGATTTTGATACTAAATCGGATTTCTTGTCTCATTCAAATTTTGATTGTCTGATCGATCATACTTAGGTTTTTTGAACCAAAAATAAATTATACTTAAATGTAATTTTTATTTAAATGTTACATTAAATAGATATTGTATTCAAATAATATTTTATTTTAAGATTTTTAACATAATTCATACAATAATTACAAATTTCGTATCAGATTTTTGGAATATTTCACATAATTCAAAATTTTCAGTTCACATATTGCCCCATTTTTTTTGGTATTTCTAGGTATTTTTGGAATCTATTCGTATTCATGTTATACCAAAATTCAATTTTTTTTTATATGATTCGGATTGTCCCTTACAAAGATTATGAAATTGGTATGGAATTCGATCAAATTCATTATTTTACTACTATTCCAAAATAAATTAGTTGGAAAATTTATTGTTATTAGGGGTAGCTGTGGGATCTGGATGGCAAGCTTGGGTTGCTTGGATAAATATATTTTGCTACTACATTATTGGCCTCCCTATTGGAGCTGTTTTAGGGTGGGGCTTCAATTTGGAAACTAAGGTAAATTATTGTTTTATCTCCTAAATATATTTAAAATAAATAAGAGATTGAAATTTGAGAAGATATTGTAATTTATGAATTTTGATTTTTTAATGTGACGAAGGGAGTTTGGGCTGGGATGATTTTTGGTGGAACGGCTGTTCAAACAATTGTATTGGCTTTCATAACGATAAGGACAAATTGGGAAGTTGAGGTAAAAATGAGGATTTCTTTTTATATTTATCATTAATCCAATTTCCTTAATATATTAAAATGAATTATGTGATATTTTTCAGGTTGAGAAGGCGACGAGCCGTGTGGAGGAGTGGAACATCTCTGATATGGAGGCTGATAAGTAGTGGAGGTTAATTACGTCTTTTCACTTTGGAATTTCGAATTGAGTTGGTTTCTTGTGTTTCGTGCGGTAGTGGTGATGTTCGATATCGTTGCTATTCGAATTGAAAATTTGAAGACGATTTATTTAATTGGTTTCAGATTTGATTCTCCTTGTCTTTCGATATTATGGTGATGTCAAGTATCATTGTTGTTCGAATTAAAAATTTGGCATCAAATTACTAGATGAGATCTATTATAAGGTGATCTTACGTGAGAGCAATTCATGATGATATCAATATAAAATTATGCATATAATTAATGGGATGAACATCATGTGAGTATATTTTGCATATGGAATGCATGGTGTGGGCGTGCGCACTAAAATTTTTGTCTTTTGCAACTTTAAAGCGAATTTCATTCATTGCAAAAATGATCCGAAAATACCATCTGTGGAAAAAAGTTCTCAATGTTTTTGAAGAAACAACGATGGATTGATTAAAAGTATTCAACGATACAATCCAGAATAAAAGATCAAAACATAAAAGGAGGATACATAAAGGAATTACGAGCTATATGATGATTGTATCATGTTTGCAATACTTTTAAAATTGTGTTAAAAATGTTCCATCAGTCCACAATTAACAGTCAAATTTTATTTTATAATAATGGAGCATCCACAAAGATTAGTTACTAGTAGTATATTTTTTCAAGTTTGTCTTTCTACCATATTTTCTCTCTTCTATGTCAAATACTATGTGATAATCAGGTGAGTTGTGGATCTTTCTCAAAAATACAGGCCCATTGGGCTAGCCCAATAATATGAGCCCGGGTCTCATGAATTTAAATATTTGGTATATTTAAATTTAAAATTCCTTCTTTTCACAATTAAATCCGAAATATCCTGAAAATCTAAAAATCAAAATCATAAGTAATTTTATTAAATTATTATCTATATTAGATTATAAACTTTTAAATATTAATCATACTTTAGAGTTTCAGAATTTTTTCGATTTTGAAAAAACCCACTTCGAACTGAACTAATCTACATCCAAATTACTCCTATAAAGGAAAAAATATCCAATCTAATTCAAAAATAAAAATAAATCTGAATCAAATTTAATAATCGGATTATTTGATTATTCAAATTATAGATATTTTATTCACCCACGCTCCAAATTAAATTCAAATCTGGCGCCACGATACCTTTTGTATAAAAAAGTGGATTATAATCAAAGAATTTATCCAAAATGGAAAAAAATATACAGTCGTCGGATTCTACCAATAAAAGCAACCTCAGTCAAACCGAAAAATAAAACGATAAATGCAGGTGGGTCCCCCACTCCCAATCATAGATAAAGCCGACTACGTACCACCCCCACAGCCCCCGGTACAACCCCCACTGCACATTCCTCATTCCCGTTGCATTTTCAATTTCAATTTCGCATTTAGTGATAAAAAAGCGAAACAGAATCACCACAAATTCTTAGAGAGAGAAAGCGAAAATTCTAGAGAAAGAGACTGTGAGAGAGTGTTTATGGTTTATGCGGCGAAGAAGAAGATGGATAACGGATTCGACGATTCAGCTTCTTCCGCAGCTTACTCCAACACTGGAAGCAGCTCAATCAGCTCCAGAGACGCCTATCTCAAGCAATTGAGCAGAAATTCGCACAAAATTGCAAAACCTAATCGGAAGCCCCTTCCCCTCCCTCCGGCGGCGTCGCTCTCCGACGGAATTTCGATTCTCGAGCCGAATTCGGCCAATTCGCAGCCGCAATCGCAGCAGCCGCCGGTCTACAACATCAACAAGAGCGATTTCCGCGACGTCGTCCAGCGGCTCACCGGCTCGCCGTCGCACGAGCGGTTTGCGGCGCCGCAAACCCGGCCGCCGAGCTCTCGATTGCAGAGAATCCGCCCCCCTCCCCTCTCGCAGATCTTCAATCGACCTCCTCCGATTCTCCCCCAAAACGGCGGCGTTTCGCAGCCGTTCACCCCTCTCCCGCCGCTGCCGTCCGTACACCCCGCCGCGGAGTCTCCTGTCTCCGCCTACATGCGGTTTCTCCAATCCTCCGCCCCCGCCGCTTCGGCTTCCTACCCCTGGCCTACTCCGCCGCGGCATCCGGAAGCCCTAATTCCCCAATCCGCTCCGCCGCCGGAATCGCCGGTCTCTGCTTACATGCGATTTCTCACTGCCTCGCCGCAGTGGAACGCCGCCGCGCCGCAGCAATTTCCGGCAATGCCTCCGTTTCCGGCGATGCCGCTCTCGCCGCTGGCGTTTGGGTGCATTCCGTCTCCGAAGTCGCCCTACGGCGCGCTGTTCTCGCCGACGGGTCAATTGGGGCTGCCGCAGCTGCCGTTGTCGCCGACGCCACCGGTTTCGAGCCCTAGGTGGAAGGGGATGTGATTGTGAGGGGATTCTCTAAATGTAAGAAAAGAAGGTAAGGGATTTTGGGATTCTACAGCTTCTTATTGCTTAGGTTTTGATGGTAGCAATACTGTATATTTATTTACATGGTGGTTTTGGGGTATGATTATAGTAGTAAGGAATTATTGTATTTACATTTGTTCTTTACATGAACAGTGAAGAAGGCAAAGGAAGTTAAGGTGCCTTTGTCTTTCCCTGTTTGTAGAATCTATCGGAGTATTGGGAATTCAGTTTCAAAATTTCCCCTTTTCATTTCATCTGTTTGTGGACTTGTTTTTTCTTGATTTTATACTAGTTATATATGCAACTTCATGAATATACATATTGGAACATAGCTGAAATCTTGGCTTCGTCGGCTTCATTTTGAATATAGTTTCGAACTGTAGTATAACATGGAAAGGTATGGACTTGTTGATTTAGGATTTGTGAAATTATTGCTTAAGATGTAGCAGTGAATCTGTAACAGCGAGTTCGATGAATCTGTAAACTTTAGGAAATTGATCGTTTTGGGCAGTTCACGTGTTGCAAGTAATGCAAAGAGTTTGTTACCCTTTTGTAGTTATGCTTGTTGATGAGATACTCAAGCGTTTAGATACAGACTATCTGTTTCCTGAGATTTCATTCCTAACTCCTAAGAAGCCTACGGCTTTATGAACAATGATGTTAGAATTGAACACAATAGTATGACTGGCGTACGTTATGAAATGTGTACATGAATTACATGCTCGCTCGTCTTCTAACTATAAGTTGGGCAAAGATACGCATAGAATTTAACGGAGCTTCCATATTCTTGTTTGTCTGGTATAAAGGTTCCATTTTTTTTTATGAGATTGAGAGATGAGAAAATTTAGCTAGTGACACCCTTTGCTGTCGTGTTTATTGATGAACTTCTCGCTGTCAAGTAAATTTGCTTTGACGATGGAAAGCAAATAATGTCGCAAACAGAAACATGAATATCTTTAAGATCTCCTTAGGTTGTATTAATGCTGAAGGATTTAAGGATACATCCCTATAGTATCAAATTTAGTGGTGTGCGAATCTGCCTGAATTTTGCAATTTATGACCAAATCCTTGTGCTTCAATGTGTATGTGTTAGTTTTTTATCTATTGTCTGATGCTTTAACAGCCAAGCCATATCTCGAGCTACGTATACTGTCATTTGAAACAGGAAAGACTATTGTAAGAATTGTACTCTATATTCATGCAAGATACATGTCGAAATTTGCTTCAAATCTGAATACGGCCTTGTATATGTGCTAGAGTTTCTTCGTTAAGGATGAACATACAAAAGGAAGATGTATTGAGAGCTGTTGACGTCTATGCATCTGCATTTTGGTAGGATGAAAGTTACAAACTTGAGTTATTGTATGTTTGTAACATATAGAAATGAAGTCGTTAGAGTTTCAACTCCCAATATGTTATGCTTTTTAATATAGAATGTGTTGCATCATAGCAAGTTTTTGTTCCGGGCTAGTAATAGAGTCAAATTTTGTACACGTGCAACATTTGTTGTCGGGAAGAGTTCGGAATTGCAATTATTGAATATGGTTGTCGTCGGCGTTTGAAGGCATAAGCGCGGTGCGACAACTGTCACTACAATGGATAACAAATGAAGAACGTAAATGAATTCCAATCCTTCAGGATTGGGATGACAGCTGCAACACCATAGGATCGGCGATAGCTCCAAAGGCCATATTTTAATAAAGTTTTTCAGCCCTCGTGGGACGATAGTGGGGTCACACTCTAATCCAACCCTTTGAGTTCACTTGCATGCACCAGCTTGCATCTATTGTCAGCGACGACCACCACATTACTTTTACCTGTAGATGCCGATAACAATCTTGTTTGTTTGTTCAACCTTTACCAAAGTTATGTTTCCTTAATCTAAAAGATAAGTAAATTTAAGGGAGCAATTCAACCTATGAGTTATTCTACTCCTAGGAAAGTTTGGAAAAACTCAATCACTAAAAAGGTACTCTCTCCGTTCCATAGTAATGGAAGCGTTTTTTTTCGGCATGAAGAATAAGAAAAATCGTATTAGGTGGAGTTAAGTAAAGGAAGAATAAAGTGGAAAATGAAAAGGTAGAGAAATGAAGGGATAAAAAGCAAGAGAGTTAAGTAGGTATGGAAAAATGTATTGACTTTTACTATAAAGAGAAATGACTCTATTACTATGGAACGTACCAAAATGACAAAATAACTCTATTATTAGAGTAACTATGGAACGTACCAAAATGCCAAAATAACTCTATTACTAGAGTAATACTATAGTAATACGAGAGCATGTAATTCATCTACACATTTTCTAGGGTGAGTCTAGGGTTTCTTAGGTGAGTCTAGGGTTTCTATTTCAAGAATTTTCTCCCTAGAAAGTAATTTCCCATGGAAACACTAACGATAGTAAATGTGGAGATGGGGAGACAATGACTCGATTTTCAGGTTGAATCTGAGAGTTTCAAAATGTGAACATTTAGGATCTCATGTTTTATTTCACATCACAAGACGAACAATATTTTGCAGCAAAACAAGCCTTTTGCATAAAATATGGTATCCGAATCTGAGAAGAGTATTTGGTAAAAAGTTGAAACAAAGAACTCCGCATAGTTAGTCCGAGGGCTGGCTGTGTGTGCATGAACGGCACAATTCAATAGCAATAACATCAAGACCTAAAAGAGACCCGAAAAAATGCCAGGATTTCAAATAGAGGAACAAAAGGGTGAAAAAAAAGGCGAAGACTCTCATCATCCTCATTGTTGAGCTGCAGCTTCTTCAGCTTTAGGAGCTTCATCGGCTCCTTCGTCCTGCATCAAACTCCAGTTTTTCACTATGCACGCCATGGATGCAATATATGTAAATAACGTGCTACGTTTTCACCTTATTTTACACTCCTATTGAACACAGATTACAACAGGATTGTTGATTGAAGAATTTAGAGGAAACAATACCTGCATATCAGAGGTCCACAAGGTGAGGTTGTCTCGGAGAAGTTGCATGATCAAAGTGCTATCTTTGTAGGACTCCTCGCCAAGAGTATCCAACTCAGCAATGGCCTCATCGAAGGCCTGGATAATCATAAAACTCAACATGATTACGAATATACGTATGTAGCTATGTATGTATAGGATCATCACTGAGGGTAACTGTTTGTACCTGTTTGGCAAGGTTGCAAGCACGGTCAGGAGAGTTCAAGATCTCGTAGTAGAAAACAGAGAAGTTCAGGGCCAGTCCCAATCGAATGGGATGTGTAGGTGCAAGTTCGGTGTTTGCTATGTCCTGCGAAGACGAAAAGCATATCATAAGAAAGAAACTTGGGAGAGAGTTTCAAGTCCATCTTCAAAGTTACACCTATTTACATCTTCTAAAGATACTCCTACTAAATAATATTCGTGCAATCAACATGACTCATGCATTTTTTGGATATTGGAAGTAGTTAACATTTTTATGCAAAAAGATAATCACACTTTGATGATATAATATGATATGCGTGAGTAATTTCATCAAAATAACCAAAATTATGAAGGAATGAGACTTGAATGACTAATATCATAGTAGATTGAAGGAATTATTATGCTCATAGTGATATGAATTGTGATCAAAATGAAATGATGATTGCGAACAAAAAAATTTATCAAACAAAGGAATAGAATCAAGATATAAATTGTTGTTCCATTCACGCTTCATTCGATCATAGCAAGTATGGCAAATCAATGTAACAAAAAAATTAGTAGCAATTAGATATTCTAAGCTTAGTTAATCAAAACTGTAGAAACAATTAGCCATTAAAAGTCCAGTCCTCCTTCATTTACTATTTCATCTTTCTGATTTACTATTGCTTTAAACCACAATTAACATAAAAGGATAATAAAGTCAACAAAATGCGTAGATGCAGCAATCAGTAAAGTCACACACAGTAGCAAATCTAAATCCGATCTACGCAATTAAACAATTGACAACAATTATTGTATACAAATCGGAAATGCGAAAAACAATCAAACAAGGAAACAGAGATCCACACCTGAGCCGCCTTGTAAGCGTTGAGAGTGCTCTCAGCCGCCTCCTTCCTCTCCGCAGCCGTCTTAAACTCCGCCAGATACCGATGGTAATCGCCCTTCATCTTCAGGTAGAAAACCTTGGAATCGCCGGATCCGGCGGACGGAACGAGGCGATCGTCGAGCAGCTTGAGGATCCCCTCGCAGATCTTGGTGAGCTCGGCCTCGATCTTAGATCTGTACTCCTTGATGGTGGCGACGTGGTCCTCGTTCCCCCTGGACTCCTCCTTCTGCTCGATGGAGGAGATGATCCGCCACGACGCCCGCCGCGCGCCGATGACGTTCTTATAGGCGACGGAGAGGAGGTTGCGCTCCTCGACGGAGAGCTCCTCCTTGTCCTCGAGCGACGCGGAGACCTTCTCTATGTACTCCACCATCTCCTCGTAGCGCTCGGCCTGCTCCGCCAGTTTCGCCATGTAGACGCTCTCCTCTCGCGGCGCCATGGATGGATTCGTCGTTCCCGATCTGGATTAGAGAGAGAAAGTTGTGAATTAGAGAGAGAAGGGGGATTTTTGAGAGGAAATGAAGGAAAAGAGGGGGAAGTGGTTTTGAAATGTGAGGAAGAGAGGGGATTTAGGAATATTTTTTTTTTGTGAGCTGGATTTTGGAACAACTTTTGCTGGCGACGCGGTGTATCCAAAGACGTGGTGTGGGCCCACTCTCACTCACACACAACAATATGACAAATTTTGTCGTACGTAGAAGGGTGGTCGTTTACTTGGAGACTGAATTGATACGGGATTAATCGATGTTGAATGGGCGAGATTAATTTTGTTCAGAAGCGTGAAATATTCGGAGGAATCTACACATCACAACAATGACAAATTTTGTCGTGCGTGAAGCGGTGTTCGGTTACTTGAGACTGAATTTACATGAGATTAACCAATATCGAATTGGCCGAGATTCATTTTGTATGTGCGTGTCGTTATTAAATATTCGGAGGTATCTACACATCACAACAACGACAAATTTTGTTGCACGTAAAGTGGTGTTCGGTTATCTGAGACTAAATTTACATGAGACTAGTGATATTGAATTGGCCAAGATTCATTTTGTACTTGCGTGTCGTTATTAAATATTTGGAGGAATCCACACAACCAGACACTATTCATATGATTCAGTATTGTCTAGTTAATCCGATCGAACATTTCCAAAATAAACTTCACTCAGATATATAATTTCGAAATCTAATTTCGAAATCTGTCGCGTAATTGGATTTGTGTTGTTGTTATTATGAGTTTTGGGCTAGTTGTGACAAAATTAATCTTGAAAAATTTTAATGGATTTAATTTCAAATGATCTTAGATCAATTTAGTTTTGAATGACTAAACCTAATTTTTAACCCATGGACAACCAATATAATGAATATCCCAGCATCTAATAGTGGTGCTCTAAAGCAAAGTTGAATATTGATGATTTAAAAATGTTAGATTGATTCAATTATTATTGAGTTGACTTCAATTAAAGAATTCAAATTTGGAGATACTAGAGGCTTATAACTATACGATCAATTTATATATTTAACAAATTACTACTTTTTAGGAACAATATATTTAACGGACTACTTTTTTCTCGGATCAAATTTGAAGGATGTTTGGCTCCTTAAGCTATATAAAATTGTAAAATTTGCATCATAATATTAATACCAATATGCATTATAATCCTATGGAAGAGACCATATTGAATTAAGTTTTGCAAAATAGTAACGTGCACCACAAATCATCATTTCATTCTAAAATTCATTACATTGTACAATCCACAAACTTTAAGATAAAAAGCATGCAAAACTTTAAACACATAGGGAACTATACAAGCTAAGCTAAACCCCTATTTATTTCACTCTTTTACATAGAACAAAGATAATATTTCCAACATTATTGTTTCCTACTCAATCCTTTATTGCCTCTCTTCTTGCCCGTCTTCTTCTCATGTCTCTGACAATGAATATGTCTTCAACAATCTCTTCTATTTTGCCGAAGTATATCTCTCTTAAACTTCGACAAAATAAAAGTAGCCACACAATGCTTCCGAATCCCACAACATATCCAAGTGCAGCACACACGTATTCCCACTCTATCTCATTCTCCTCTTCATCGTATCCCGGTGGTGGTGCATTAGTATGATTGCAGCTAATGTTGAGAGGGAAACCACATAGCCCCGAATTTCCTTCAAATGAATCAGATGAGAATGTTTGCATTTGCCGCCCTTTTGGGATAGCCCCAACAAACTTATTGAAGGAGAGATTCAATTTCGAAAGAAATGTGAGCCTTCCAAGCTCCTCTGGGATTGGCCCTGCTAGTTGGTTTACTGAGAGGTCGAGTGATTCGAGATTACTCAACCTACCAAATGATTTTGGGACGCTTCCATTGATGGCATTGTGAGAGAAGTTGAGAAGATGGAGTGAGCTAAGATCACCAATTGCATTTGGTATCTTTCCGTAGAAACTATTGGAAGACAAATCAATGGCGCTGAAGTCTAACCAGATCTTGCGAAGCTCCATTATTTGCCCTTTCATGATTAATGTCACGCCAGAGTTCTCAAACTCGAAACCAATACCGCCTCTCGAATTTCCATCACCAGGTAGCATCATAGCCGTCCAACTAGAGAAGTTGAATGATTCCAAACTTCCAGTGAAATGATTCGATGATATATCTAGAATTTGGAGATTCGGCCAACTGATCACGCGACATCTTACTTCCCCATGGAATCTATTGGAGCGCAAAACAAGAACACCCAAGGTCGACGGTAGAATGCATGGAAAAGTGTCGTTAATCTTGTTGTTCCCGACGTTCATGTACCCCAACCACGTGCAGTGTTCGAGGGACTTTGCGATCTTCCCTTCTAAAGCATTATGACTAAGATCCAAGTAACGTAGATTACAATCTACACGAAAAATATCTGGAATGCTACCGTTGATGTTGTTATGACTCAAATCCAACACTGCAATCCTTTCGAGTGGGAAAGGGGGTATGCTTCCGCTAATGTTGTTACGACTTAGATCGATCCCCTTCATGTATATAAGTAGGCAAGCGGGTAAGCTGCCACTCAATTTATTTCCGGACAATCTAAGCCAAACGAATTGTGTGGCGTTGCAGAGGCAGGTTGGAATCGTTCCACTTAAATTGTTTCGAGACAATTCAAGATTATACAGTCGTGTGGCGTTGCAGATGGAGGTTGGAACTGATCCACTTAGATTGTTATTAGCAAGAAACAACTGGGAGAGTTTTGTTCCCCAAATCCAACTAGGTATTTCCCCAGCAATACTATTGTTTGAGAGATCCAATGTTTCCAGATCCAAATGTTTAACGAAATCGGGAAAATTGGACAAGTTACACGAACCTAGGCCTAAACCTTTTAATTTGAGGCGTCCATGTGAACTCGAATCGACGTTGCCAACATCTACTGACAAGCTATTGCCGGATAGATCAAGCCACGTGAGATTGGGAAGGCTTTGAAAGTCGTCGAGTTGAAAAGTGCCATTAAATTTGTTGTAACTAAGACTAAGTTCCAACAATGACGGGAGAGCAAAAATAGACTGGGGTATGTTACCAGAGAATGAATTTCCCAACAGATTTAGATGAACGAGATTGGAAAGACCTTCAAACAATGCAGAAGGAAGTGAGCCATTCAAGTTGTTATACGACAAGTCGACACGAATAAGCTTTGTTAGGCTAGCAAAGGTGGATGGAATTGAGCCCTTCAATTTGCATTTGCCAAGAGTTAAGGTGGTGAGACTCGGAAAATTGGTGAACAAGTCATGAAGTGCTACCGCTGAAAGATTGTTCCGATCTAGTCGAAGAATCGAAAGGGAGTGAAGTTGCAAAAAGGATTTAGGCAAAGGAGCATCAAGACTACAACCAACCAAACTCAAAGAGGTGAGTTTTGGTAAATGTGATGATATAATATGGCCCCAATTTTTCCTTTCATGCAAGGAAGTCACATTGACATCATCAAGATAGAGCTCTCTAAGCTCTGTTAAATTTTGGACAAGAAACTTCAAACTCGGGAGCTCGAGGCTAAGAGTAGTGCCGGACTTGTTGGAGATATCAAGACTAGCCAATCTCGTCAAGGTCGAAATTTCAGAAGGAACCTGCCCACCAAAACCAGCATGTGACAAATTCAAATGTGTCAAACAAGTCAGATTGCCAATACCTTTTGGAATGGCATCATGGTTGAATTCATTGTAGGCAAGGTTAAGCTTCCGCATATATTTAAATCTGAAGAGACTCGACGAATCCCCAATTCCACCGGAAATGGCCTCATCGTCAAGCTGCAAACTAACGACGTAGCCAGATGCATCACATTCCACACCGTACCACTTGCAACACTCATGATCACTTTCATTCCATCGCACCAGTTTTGTTGAATGAGAAGAGTTGAATATCAACTCATTCTTGAGTTGAAGCAACAAGGTTTCCTGAGGGGGAAGACATTTGTTATTATAAGAAAGAGCGGTGAAAATTAAGGACGAAATTAGTGTACAAATGAACAACATCTTCCTTGGAAGCATGGTGAAAGAAGATATTGATATTTCTTTGTGTGTACAAATGATGATAAGTGAATGCTGGTTTAAATAGTTTATTTGGATATCTTTTTAAGATCACCACTTGAATTAATAAAGACATCCATTTGTAAATTCCACAATAATGGAAGTGATACGTGGGTTAAAAAACAATGTGTTGAGTTGAATTGAGGTCATTAAGTCCTAATCCAGAATTTTCCACAACCACAAACATATGCATTAAAACGAAATTATGTACTCATGTTATTACCACTATACATTGTATTAGCAAATATCTTGAACAACTTGTAAATTTAGTGCACTCACTTTATAGAATTGGAAAGGCCTAACAATTGACTTGAGGTCTTCTAGGTCACTTATTTTGTACTCTCTCCGATCTAAGATAGTTCGGGCATTTCTATTCGGTACGAGATTGAGGAAATTATCGGAGAGGATAAATTTTTTGACAAAAAGAAAATTACTCAACTATCTTAGAAAAACTCAAAAAGGAATATGAGTCAACTATACTGGGACAGAGGGCAGAGACGAACCAAAATTTTTTTATTGGGGCGTCAAAATATTTTTATTGATGACTAAATATCATAAGAAAAAATACTACTTTTTTCATTTATTTAATGATTAAATCTTAGGATTTTCCGATTGAGTAGGAATCGTCGCGGATCTGGTTGTTGAGGTGGAGAGAGAGCGATTGCTCTTTAGAGGAGGCGATGTGGTAGTACTTTTCTAATTTTTTCCACCACGCAGCGACGGAGGGGTTGGATTGCGGCGGGGAGGAATCGGAGAGAGATGTGATGAAATCGGCGACGATTGCGCGTTGAGAAGGGGTGAATTTGCCGTACCAAATTAGGTTGACGGAGATTCTGCCGCGGAGGAGAGCGCCGTTGTGGTATTTCATGAGCTGAGTTTGCTGTGTGTCTTCAGCTAGAGAATTGGGGATTGCTCTTGAAGCAACGCAGACATTCAAGAGAAATGAAATTGCTAACAATTTGAGAATGGTAGAAGAAGAAGCCATTGAATTTGTGTTTCAGTGCTTCTGGTTAGAGAGAGATTGAGGTGAGAGTGAGGATTGAAGAAGGCGGGTGAGGGTATTTATAGAGAGGGATTTGAAATTGGTAGAGATAGAAACTATGTGACTAAAACGCGGCGTTTTGAGTGAGAGTCAAGGTGGATAAGGGATACCCGTTGCTCTCTGGTTTCGCTGCCGCCCAATTTATCCATAAGAAAACACAATAGGCAATAGTTAATACAGTTATACAGCTTTGATCCAACTAGCAATCCAACTTAGAATTAAATGAATAAACTTGTAACTGACAATTTAATTTTAAATATTTTTGCATTACAGCTAGATAGCATACATTCTCTTCCACATTTTATAGAGTAAAACGTGTTGATTAAATATAATAAATTCTAGGGAAATTTGCCATAAATACTTTGATGTATATAAAAATTCTAGAACGTTCTACTCTGTCCCATATACACATAAGTAATTGAAGTTGACACAAATTTTAATGCATAATTGATAAAAAAAAAAAAGTATTATAGTTACAATAAAAAGAGGGAAAAAATGTTACCATAAAATATGATCTATTTTTATGAAACAGGCGAAAGTTTCTATGGGACATAAAGAGTATAACGGTAAATAAGTTTTTATATTTTTTCTTAACTGATTTTTAAAGTTGCGGCACATATAGAAATTTGAGTATATATTCTAATCCTATACCTAGGGCAACATTTTCAAGTTTTGTAACATTTTTATATCTAGTTCCAAATTATTAGAGCATCCACAACTCATACCAATCTAGCTCGAACCAAGGGGTGAGGATGCGGAGTTGGGGTGGGGTGTTGGCCCCGACCTATGGGACAAGGTCCCTACAATATCAAATAAGGCCCCTACAAAATCAGGTGTGGTTCTCCGTACCATGAAAACCTTTTTCAAGTTTTGTAAGGTTTTTATGTCTAGTTTCAAATTATTATGGCACCCGCCACCCACAAGTCATGCCAATTTGGCCCGGACAAAGGGTGAGGGTGGGGCACTAGGGTGGGAGGAGGGGGGGATCTACATTCATTGAAACAAGGGCTTTTTGCCCCACCTCATATATTTCATATTCATTTGTATATTGTATAATTTATTATTTATTTCTTTTAATTTCTCATTAAATGTTTCTATTCAAATTCTTAAAATTTCCTCATATATAAATTTGCCCCTCTCCCTATAAATTTCTGGCTCCGTCCCTGGGTGGGATTGTTAGTCGCCAGCCTATGGGATAAGATTTCCTCCCCCTCAGTCTTTCTAGAAGGAAGCGACGGCGGTGAAGAACAAGTCTGTGTTCCTTGCCGCCTTCGTTTCGCCGCTCCTATCTCGCCCGGCCCTCTATTTTTACAATGTGTGTGTTCGACAAGATGAAAAATCAATTTTGTTGTTGTTGAATTTTGTTAATTTGGGAGGGTGTTGGATTGTTAATTTGAGAGACTAGAGTTGGAGGATTCCATTGTTAATTTTTTTTGGTTTCTCAATGTATATCTATTGCTAAGAGTTAGTCCCAACAATCATCTCAAGGTTTATTCTAATTATATAAGCAAAGATCAAAACTCTTTGACCTCATACTTAAAAAGATGAGATGCTGAATCACTAATTCATTACACCTTGGTTATTACAGTACATTAGTATTATTTTTGTCAAATACTATTGTCACACTAGCATTTTGGGGGCATATTTATTAAATTCGCAACTTATAAGAGTGCAATATATTTGGTTATTATCTGAATTTGGTGATCCTAACACGCTTTCATAATTTGTAATCATCACATATTGACATTGAATAGTGAGAATTTGGCACAGTCATTGCCCTATCTAATTATGTCACGACGCGTTATTATTGTTGTTATATTATCATTATAATAAATGTGTTCGTAACAATAAAATATTTCATTTCTTTATTTTCACTCTTATAAAATGTTAGTACTATGTCATCTCTATAAATATGAAGATAAAAAACTACGTACCACATAAAGAAAAATAAAATTAAATCATTCAAACTAAATTAATGTTACGATCACAAATTGAAAAAAAAGGAGAAGAAACGCTCAACTAGGAACACGCCTTTGCAAATCTGCACAACAACTTACATGCCAGCTAGGTGCCACGTCATCAGGGAGATATAGCAGCTCAAACAGAAATGAGAGAGAAGCCAAAAGATAATAAGAATAAATACAGAGACATCATCTTCGAGAGTCAGTCATGAGAATTGTGTGAGCTTGCGAGCTTGGGTCATCGGGAGAATCCGGTGATCCGGTGATTCTCCGTTGAATGTATCGTGTTCATCTTATTATTGTATCTTTTGTTTTCATTTACATTTGAAGTATCATCAATGCAGTTCCTATTTATCCGTTCTATCGATTTGTGTCTTTGATTTTGGTTTAAGTTGCATCAAATCATGGAGGTGGTGATCGACTGGAGTTTGTCGTGTGGTTATTACTCTGATACCGAAAAAAGGATGCAACAATTAAATCAATATCCTTAGAGTAAATGAAAATTAATAAATAAAAATAATTGTACCAAACAACATTTTCTAGATTCGTCATATAATTATATAAGGTGAAATAAATATTTATTATGAAGTTGGAAATCAAAAATAGTACTATCCTCCGTACCTTCGCTGAGTCGTATTCCTTTTTGGATTGTCCCACTATAGATGAGTCGTTTCTTTTTTTTGGTAAAAGGTATTTTACTCTCTCTTCATCTCTCTACATTTTTCCTTTCTACTTTATTCTCCTTTTACTTAACTCATTTAAAACAATTTTCTTAAATCCCGTGTCAAAAAGAAATGTTTCTACTATAGAGGGACGAAGGGAGTATAAATTGTCTTCAAGTTAGAAATCAAAAAAGCAATTTAATCGAGAAAGACGGGTTAAGAATGACAAATCAACACTGTTTGGATTGCCGACTGCAATAATAGTTTGATATTGCTCGCTTTAGGTCAAGTCCACACGAATTTGTTTTTGAGTCACTCTCAAAAAGAGTCAAACTAATTGGGATTGGACAGATATTATATACACCTTCCAACTTCCCTCAAAATCCCGACGTGGAATGAGTCATGAGTTTGTACTCAACAAAGACTTTTTGCATCGGCTTGCTACAAAAGAACGAAAGTATCATTCGATTGAACAATTAGTTCCATGTTGATATTGTGGAGCAATTGACAAATGTGTTTGGATGAAGGAAAAAAAATGCCGAAGGCAATGAATGATTGAGCTAAGAAAGTCTCTTTCTGTGAACAATCTAGGTGATTATTCTGATAGTCATAGAACTATTCCGATGTCTGAGTGCTCAACCAAAAATATCCCGAAGTTGCAATCGATCAGAGTGTTGAAAGACTCAATAATTTTAGTAAATAGACCAATTTTAAATTTTATACATACAAAGCAAACCGCAATAAATTTGCTTAGTATTACAACAAAATTAAATATTAAAAAGAATAAATGAATTTTCTATTAGTACATAATTTTTCTATATCAAAAATTAAAAAATCCCCTAAAATTAAACCAAAGTCGAGCACTTGGATGTAGAAGGATCATATATAGCGGGAAGCACGTATTTCCTGCCGTCAGCACCATGCGCATTATAGCTAGCACCACTACTCTTCTCCACCAGCAAATCTCCGGCGTAGCCAGGATACGCACCCTTAGCGTAAACCCCAGGGCACGCCGTCGCCGCCTCCAGCGGCGCATCCGCCGTTCCTTGATAAAATCCGTTTCCGAACGGATTCGTCGCGGTTCCGGCCAACAGCGCGGACAAATTGATCACCATTCCGTCGATTCCGACGTCGTTGTTCGGAGCAATCAACGGCGGGCTCTGCGGACCGTAGATCGGCTGGTGGAACGGCCACGCGCAGTAGCCGGCGCACTGAGCCTCCGAGTTCCCCACCCAAATGTAGGCGAATTTCTGATTTTTCCCCTTCACGGCGCTCGATTTGGATCCGTGGCTGCCGCAGCGGTTCTGGCAGAAACCGTCGACGGCGACGTCGGATGCGGTTAGCACAATGTTGATCGCGTTGGTTTTCTCGCCTTTAGATGCCAGATCTACGAGGTGTTTTTCGGTGAGAGACTTTCCGATTGAGTATTCATCGTCGAGGATCTGGTTGTTGAGGTAGAGAGAGAGCGATTGCTTTTTGGAGGCGAGGTGGTAGTACTTCTCTGTTTTTTTCCACCACGCGGCGACGGAGGGGTTGGATTGCGGCGGAGAGGAATCGGAGAGAGATGTGATGAAATCGGCGACGATTGCGCGCTGTGAAGAGGTGAATTTGCCGTACCAAATTAGGTTGGCGGAGATTTTGCCGTGGAGGAGAGCGCCTTTGTGATATTTCAGCAGCTGAGTTTGTGTGTCTTCGAATCGTGAAGCGAAGGCGAGATTTAAGAGAGAGAAAATGGCTAGAAGGTTGAGAATGGTGGAAGAAGCCATTGGAGAGTGAAGTGTGATATTTTTAGAGAGAGAGATTGAGAGAAGGGACTGTTTGGATGAAGAATGCTGGAGAGGTGGAAGGGTATTTATAATGAGGGGAAACGCGGTTTAATTAGTGGGGCAAGTGAAAGTGGGTAGGCGTTACATTTTGATGAACTGGAGAAAATAACAAAATGAATATTACAGCTTTCATCCATCTACACTGTTACAGCTAGCGTAACGCTTCTCGATGCGTTGGCCATTTGAATTTACGTAATTGCCCATCTATGCCCATCTCCTTTTATCTGTTGTTTTTAAGAAAATTAATTTATTTACTTTAATGATTTTCTCATCACCACGCACAAACGACCAATTACTGCACATTAGAGCAAACGATGTATGCGACAATGGTAACCAATCCATTCGATTCGACGATCTTTCTTTCCCTATGCCCAACTCATCTCTAATTCAACTCTTGAATTTTTTTCAAATCATATATGATACTGGGTTCCTTTCTCATTCAACCGGCACTATGAATCGATTTTTAAAAATTGAGCTCCTTTCTCTGACACATAATTTTATTGATCATTAGCTAATCTGGGACAATGCTCGAATATGACGAGAATCATCTCAAGGTGTTGAGGAAATCTGTAGTATTAATGTAACCGTTGTTTACCCACAACAGACCTTGTCCAAAATACGAGCTCTAGAGTTTATAATGTCGGCTACCAAATAGTACTTCCCCTGTTCCATAAAAATATGGACATTAGAGACGGCATGAAAATTTTAATGCACAAACACAATTAGTAAAGTAAGAGATAGATAAAAAGTAAAAGTAGTTATAAAATTGTTAGTGGAAAATGTGACGCGTCTTATTAGATAGAAGAAAATTACCAAAAATAGAAGGGATATTTATACGGGACTTTTCAAAATAGAAAATGTCCTTATTTTTATGAAACGGATGAAGTAGTAATTTACTATTCTCATCACATGTTAATCTCGATTTGCCTTATCTCTATCGAACATTGCTATCTCGATTTGCCTTATCTCTACCGAACATTGCTATCGTCACAAAAACAATTCCAAATAAAGTTAAAATTCTAAGAAAGAAAAACAAAAAGAATAGAATGAAATTCAAAAAATACAAAGGGGAAGTAGGGGTAGTTTGGGTAAGTGCCAGGTTGGAAGAATTGAGTTGGCAGTGAGAGTGAGTCAGCAAAGGGGTATCCAATGTATTTATTGAATTTAGTCATGAAATTTAAACCTTATATTAAAGCGCTCTTCTAATAAAGTGCCTCGTGACTAGTATTCACTCTCTTCTTATCCCAGCTGGATCAAGCTTCACTATTACAACTGTCACACCACTTCCTTTTTTTTGGCTTTTAATGTTTTTGGCCACATTTTTTGGTTTGAAAACTTGAATGTTTTTCAAGCAAGGATGGGTATTTTTTTGGATAATAGTCGTGGCGCGGCCCGTAATGTCGGAATGTGACGATTGTGAGCCGGGTAAGGGAAGGCGATGAGGCGAGCCAGCCTGTTGTAGAAACCCTTACAGTTTACATCTCTTGGCTTGGATCAGGCGCGCGCGTGCACGACATGTTTCCCTCTTGATTAATAAGATGGCGCACATTGTGCTCGTGTGTGCGATAGCTTTATAACAAGTTTATTTTGAATCTAGAAAACTGATTTATAATCAAAATTGAGTAGTAATTAATTAAATAAAAATAATTACAATTCTAAAAGGAATGGGCTAGGAGCTTTTTTTTTAAAAAAGTAAATGGAAAAACAATAATTGATCATCATTTATCTGACACTAGTTAATACTATTTGGAAAAAAAAAATTGGTCCCCCACTGGCCAGCAAATCTGGTCCATAGCCAATATTCTTTTTCCCAAAATATGGTCAACAAATTTACGTCCAAATTCGAACTGATTTTTTATATATGGATTTAAATTGTGCATGGCATAAATTTTTGTTTAACTTTCGACTTTTAAAAGCTTCAAATTCCAGCTATACTATTTTCAGAGGTACATGGGTAGGGTATGCTATCTAATTTGTCAAATTTATTTTTTTAAGTGAAAATTGCCTCAAGAATCATAAATTTTGATCAAATTGTGTACTATGTTATGTAATGGAGTATTAAAATTTGAAACCTACTACTAATCACTCTATTTGAATCTGTTCGCAATTATTTTTTAACATAACAATGTTATTGTATACGTGTTATTTATAGTTAAAAATTTTTAACCAAATAATATCGTTTTCTTTATGAATTGACAACATCTTTTAACTCACCAGTGGAGGCAGTGGTGACGTGGAGGCAGTGGTGACATTCACGTATGATTGTCGATTATCGTATTAGATAGAACTTTTAGCGAAAAATTTCCTTGTGAGATAATTGCGAATAAATAAAATTTTATAAAAAAAATTCAAATAATTTTTAACTTACAGGACATACCATAATTTAGCTACACTTCATACTCCCTCCGTCCCAGAAAGATTGTCCCAGTTTATTTTTTGCACTCATTTTGCAAAAATAATAATAAATAGTTAAAGTAGAGAGAAAGTAAAGTAAAAGAGAGAATAATGTAGAGAATAGTCTTACCTACGTTATTCTTTCTGTTATTTTACTCTCTTTCAACTTTACCTATTTAATATTATTTTTGTAAAACGAGTGTAAAAAATAAACTGGGACAATCTTTCTGGGACGGAGGGAGTAATATTTTTGATAGTTTAGCCAGTTCTTTTCTTAACGTCACTTATATACATCTCTCTACATTTATTAGTCATGCACGGATGCACCCATACAACTGTGACAATCAAAATTATTTTTGGTACTACTAGTCAAAGTAAGTATTGCTACTTAAGTTCACTAAATAAAAATTACATCTACAAATCAAATTTTCTCTAAATTGTAGTAGCTGATTTTATTTTACCCTTCGTTTTCTATTTTCTCTCTTTTGTAAAGATCTTGCTTTTGCACCTTAAAAATCTTTATAGATATATTTCGAATTTTTGTTACTTCATATCGTGCTAATAAATTCACTTCATGAATTTAAAGGTAAAAGCGAAACGTAGATGAGATTGTTATTTCATGCCTGCTTACAACTTTAAATTGAGAGGGTATAAATATATCATCATGTAAGCATAATTTTAGCCATATAAACCTATCAATTCAGTCAAAATTTTAATATTTTATATCATTTTAAATATACAAAGTTTTCATATTATTTTAATATTTTAGTGAAAATTTTATATTTGCATCAGTTTTGGTGGAAAATGTTTTGGTAAAAAAATTCTGAATGAAATTGCCCAAGACGTATTTTTAACGTTACCTATAAAATACTAACATGGCTAGCTAGTTTCATAGAGAAATTATTTTGCCAAGACATTTTCTAACTCAATATTAGAAATCATGTATTTTTCAAACTAACCCTAAAACGATAATACGATATGGAAAAATCGAACATTTCTCTGAATAACAGATTCGAATATGTGAGGATGAATCCATACTAATTTACTTCAAATTCACTCTTTCATTAGCTTTCAAATTCAATTTTTTTTTAACAATGCAAAAAAAAAAATAAAAAATTCATAGTCTTCATACGAGTGTAAATAAATCCGTACTTTATTTCAATACCAAAAAATATTTGAAGCATGGAAAGGTCGTTGTTTGGAGGATAAATTCATTTGAGAATAAAATCCCGATTTAATTTTCCCTCTTCAATTTTAATAGATAGAATGAAATTATAAATTATTTTGAAAAATACTAACATAGACTATACACTAGCATTCTTTTATTAAGAGATAGTCGAGTAACTACAGGGACCACACATATTATTAAACTCAACCAACATTATGAAGCTCTAAAATTTATATTTGAACTTTATTAGATTAATTGAATTTAGATTTATGTTAGTAGAGCGTATTGTGGATTAAGTGATTAAGTCTGTGCGAATACTTTGGAATCGATGTAACATCTCGATTTGATTAAAGCCTTAATTAATTTGTGTAATAGTAATTAATAATAATATCATTTGATAAATACAAAGATGCGTCTACATAAATTGAATATAATTAATTTAATTATTTCAAGAGAACGTTCTGACAGATGCTGTTTATTGTCACTACAATGTTTTTAAAATTATTTTAACAGGCTGCTAGATTCTACAATTAGATTAAATTGTTAATAGCCCTAACTGAAGAATCTGTTCAATATTTTTACAAAGCCCATTGTAAATAAAATTATAAAACAAAATGAATATTTTTGAAAAAATGAAATTGTGAGGTACAAAGCTATATATTGACTACTACTCCAATAGAAGAAATAAACGCAAGATATATTTGCTAAAAAGTTCATAATTGAGATTTAATTAATATTTTCTATAATTGAAAGTAATTTAAATACAATGGATAAAATTTAGGTTTCAAAATAATATAGTTAATCGTTCATTTTCGGAACACTTCTTCGACATAGAATATTTATCACATTGTGGTATTTTCCCCTTTTCATTTTCGGAATACTTCTGCGCTAGCAAGTTTTGCCTTGATTAGGATACTTACTTTTTTGGACATTCTCGTAGATTTGATGTTTATACTAATTAGGCGGTGTAAAGATTTCCAACAAGAGAAAGATACTAATTTTCCTATTTCTATAACTTATTATGATAATAAATTAGTTGAGTTACTCTATGATTTATATATTGTAAGCCTTGATGTAAAAAGGAAACGGCCCAACCAAAACTTAGTCTTAATCTCCAATGTCACTTGGTATGTATTCATATTTAACTTAAAATTGATAAAATAAGAGAGAAATAGTTATTAAAATATTATTAATAAAAAATAAATTATTTTATTAAATAAAAATAAATAGAGATTAATTTTGGCCAATGGAGTTAGTAAATTTTTTTGGAGTATCATGAATTCCCTGATCTCTACGAGCCCAGATCATGCTGCAGATCTGGATATATACTGAAGGCACAATCTGGTCACGTGTTCAATCTCATGCTCCTTCCGTCCCACATAATTTTACACACTTTGATCCGACACGGATTTTAAGAAATGTAATGGAAAATGAGTTGAAATAGTTGGTGGGATGTGGGTCCTACTTTAAAGGTATTAGTTTTATAATAAAATGTGAGTAGGAATGAGTTAGTAGAATATGAGGTCCACTATTAAAAATGGTAAAAGTGAAATGGGTAAAATTATGTGGGACGGCCCAAAATAGAATACTGGGTAAAATTATGTGGGATGGGGGGAGTATTTATTTAATGTTGCAAGTAAAAAAGTACTTTTAGTAGTAATACTCTCTACATACGAGTATCACTTTTTCAGAAACAAATTTTAAAAAATACTACTACCTCCGTATTTAAAATATAGAAACATTTGAAACAACACGAGTTTTAATGCACAATTAGTAAAGTAAGAGAAAATAATTGGTAAAATAAGAGAGAGAAAGAGAAAAATGGGTAAAGTAAGAGAGGAAAAGAGAAAAAGTAATTCAAGTAGTGTTAGTGGATTGTGGGGTCCACTTCCTAAAATAGAAAGTTTCTATTTTTAAGGAACATACCAAAATGAAAATAGTTTCTACTCCCTCCGTCCCATTTTAAGAGTCCCGTTTACCGCTTTTGGATGTCCCACTTTAGGAGTCCCGATTGGAATATTCCATAAATGGTAATAGGCCACACATTCCACTAACTTTTTTCCACTCACATTTTACTATAAAACTAATATACTCTCTCCGTCCCAAGATAAGTGACCTACTTCTTTTAGGCACGGGATTTAAGGAATGATATTTAAATAAGTTAAAGTGGAGAGAGTAAAGTATGAGAGAGAGAAAAGTAGAGGAGAGAAGAGAGATAAAGTAGGTGGAGAATAAAGTAAGAGAGATGACTTTTTGCTAAAAATGGAAATAGGTCACTTATAGTGGGACACCCCAAAAAGGAATACAAGTCACTTATCTTGGGACGGAAGGAGTATAAAAGTAGGTACTACGTTCCACTATCTTTTTTCACCAACTTTCCTTTACACTATTTTTTAAAACCGGTGCCAAACTCAAATGAGACTTCTAAAATGGGACGAACGGAGTATTTTTAAAAGATGAAGATAGTATGAGTTGAAAAATTTTAGTGAAATATAAATTCCACTTTATAAAAAAAAGGTAATCATATTTTTCAATATTTTGTTAATCATATTTTTCAATATTTTTCCCTGTGTTGGATGTCGTCCACCATTAAAACTATTTATACTAATAAAAATAACTGACCGATTGCTTCAAATTCAATCTATTCATTCTATGTAAATTCATCTATATATATACATACATAATCACCCTTAATTACTCAACACCTCCAACTCCCCAAGATGAAGAATCTACCAATAGCTCTTACGTTGATAATCTCCACCCTCCTTTCCATCGCCGCCGCCGCCCCGTGGGCCCAAACCCTCACCAAAGGCAACAAAAACATCACAAAGCTCCATTTCTACGTCCACAACCTCGACGGCGGCCCCAAGCTCCCCAACAACACCGTCTTCCTCGTCGCAAACGCCTCCATCACCGCCACCTCCCCCACCAGGTTCGGCCACGTCGATGTCTTCGACGACCTCGTCACGGCCGCGCCAGACATCCGCTCCGAGCAAGTCGCCCGGGTGCAGGGCACGGCCGCCTACGCGGGCCTCCAATCCTTCGCAATTGCGTTGAACGCCCACTTCTATATAACGTCGGGGGAGTTCAATAGGAGCACGCTGGGCGTGGCCGCCCACATCACGGTCATGGACCGGTCGAGGGAGGTGCCGGTCATCGGAGGCACCGGCGCCTTCCGGCTCGCCCGTGGATATTGCCTTAGTAGTATTTATTCGTCTGATTTTGCGACGGGTTATTCTATTCTCGAGTATACCATTTATGTTGTCACTCACTCTCATGAGATAGTGTGGACGGGCGCTTGAATGCAAAATATTATTATTATTATTAATGATCTAGACCACTTTGTAAAATGTTATTTTGCCAATTGCATGAGAATGTTATGTGAGAAATTGAAAGTTATACTAATAAAGTTATATAGACTTGTTATTCAAAGGTTATGGTTATACGTCAACTGGTACAAAATGAGAACCATAATCTAATTAAGCAAAATGCTATCTCTGGTAACTTATGTGATACTATTAATTCCAACCACTAAAAATGTAAAATAATGTGGTGGGGAAGGACATTGAAAGCGCAAATTGAGGTTGACTAGAAGCTAACCCAAAGATTATTTGCGAAACAATTCAAAATGAAGAAGCGAAGGAGGAGAACGGCGATTTTGAAAGAAAGATAGGGATGGAGAAACAATTAGTTATTTTTCATGTCATCCTAAAGAACCAGAGACTATTCATACTTAATGACATAACTATATGTAGTTGGACTCTCTTTCTCCCTTTGTCGTCATTAAATGATCTATACCTTCTTTTTTTTTCTTCCAATGTTACTTTTATTGTATTTGGTAAATGGGTTCTGCGTTCCACTTATTCATCTCATTCACATTTTATTATGAAGCCAAGCCAATATATAAAAGTAGGACTCACATTCCACTAATTTTTCCTACCCACTTTATTTTATAAAGTCAAACAATTTCTTAAAACTCATGCCGGTCAGATATGATACATTCAATTATAGACGGATGGAGTATGAATTTAGAAAGAATGTATCAATAAATGTTTCATTTCACTTTTAATATTTTTGGCAAGTGGACTCCATATTCTATCAACGTACTTCACTCACATTTTATTATATCCCGAATTAAAGAAATGGTAACCAGAAAATGACGTTAGCACCTTTTTGGTACCCAATGTCCAAATAATCACATTTATCATCCAAGACGACAGAAAATCACATTTTAGGTGTCACTTTTTTTTCTATTTTGCCCCTGAGGCCATTAAGGGGATTACAAATTAGGTGTTTTAACTTACAATGTAAAAGACTGATATACCCTTAATGGCCTCATGGGCAAAATGGTAAAAGTGGCACTTAAAATATGATTATTCATTGTCTTAACCCTAAATGTGATTATTTAAACATTTGCTACCAAAAATGTGCTTAGCTCATATTCTGGGTACCGTTTTTATTATTCATTCTTTATTATGAAATCAACATATAAAAGTAGAATCTACATCCCATTAACTTTTAATACCACTTTATTTTTGCAAAGTTAAATAGTTTTTTAAATCTGGAACTGAGCAAAAATAGAACATCTATTGACAGACGGAACGGAAGAGTAAATAACAAGGCTAAATATAATCTTATTGAAAGCGTTTTCTCATGTGTGGCCTTGCGAGGAAGGTCAGTATTACTGTAATTGAACATATTTGATATAAAATGGATATAATTTAGGATTCAAAATGATATAGTTAATCGTCCATTTCCGGAATATTTCTTCGACACTGAATATTGAATGTTTATAACGTCGTCGTATTTTACTATTCTCTTTTCCTCTTTCATTTATAACTCAATATATACTCTGCCCTAGCAAGTCTTGCCTTTATTAGGATACTTTTTTTCCGGACTTCTTCTCTAACTAAACAAAAGAAAGATGAGTAAGTAGAGTAAAAATGAGGTCAGTAGAGGGACCAACCGACTACTTCAAAATCATTCTATCATGATCGTTCATTCTTGTAAAACCCTAAATTTCTTCTAGTAGTAATATACTCCCTCGTCCCACAACTTTGTCCCATTTTACCATTTTTGTCCTGTCTCACAAAGTTTGTACCACTTGAAATCTACCATAAATAGACATTAAATACACTTCTCAATCTCCTCAATGTGGAACTTTATTCCACTATATACCTAATTCGTTTAATACAGAATCAAACAATTTCTTAAAATCCGCGCCGGATCAAATTGGGACAAACTTTATGGGACGGAGGAGAGAGTAATTCTTGTATATATATATATATACATATATAATCACACCCTTACTCAACACCTCCAACTCTCTCACTTCAATCTTCCAAGATGAAGAATCTACCAATAGCTCTTATGCTAATAATCTCCTCCCTCCTCGCCGCCGCGGCCGCCGCCCCGGCCCTGGCCCCTTGGGTCCAAACCCTCACCAAGGGGAACAAAAAAATCACAAAGCTCCATTTCTACGTCCACAACCACGAGTCCGGCCCCAACACCACCGTGTACCGCGTCGCGGCCGCCTCCATCACCTCCACTTCCCCCACCACTTTCGGCCGAGTCAACGTCTTGGACGACCTCGTCACGGCCGGGCCAGACATCAACACCGAGCCGGTCGCCCGCGTCCAGGGCGTGGTGGCCTACTCCGACCTCCACACCGTGGCCATCGCCATGACCGTCAACTTTTACATAACCGCGGGAGAGTTTA
Organism: Salvia hispanica; assembly: GCF_029641045.1. Classification (NCBI taxonomy): domain Eukaryota; kingdom Viridiplantae; phylum Streptophyta; class Magnoliopsida; order Lamiales; family Lamiaceae; genus Salvia; species Salvia hispanica. The sequence continues at coordinate 64,355,175 of NC_142693.1, forward strand.
ACAAGAGCACGCTCTGCGTGTCCGTCCGCCTTCCGTTGACCGAGCGGCTGCGGGAGATACCGGTGATCGGAGGCACCGGCGCCTTCCGCCTTGCTCGTGGATATGCCGTTAGCACTCCTTATTCATTTGATTTTGCGACGGCTAATTCTGTTCTCGAGTATACGATTTATGTGATCACTCGCTCGAACGAGATAGTTTGGACGGGCTTTTGAATGCAAAAATTTATTATTATTATTATGGTCCTTTGTAAAATAAATAAAATGTTTTTTTTCCATTTACGTGATTTTATGCGAGAAATCGGAAGTTACAATAGTTGGAAACTTGTTATTTAAAGATTCTGGTATCGAAATGAATGTACGAATACGTTTAGTGTATCTCATCTCTATCAATTGGTGCAAAATGAGAATCATAACTTTCTCTACAATTTCATACTCCCTCCATCCCACGTTACTTGAGACGTTTCTTTTCGGCACGAGATTTAAGAAAGTTGTATTTAGTGAGTTCAGTAAAGTAAATGAGTGAATAAAGTAAGAGAAAAAAAAAAGAGAGAAGAGTAAAAGAAATAATAAAGTAGATGTGATCATATGTTTTGTTTTTAGCTAAAAACAGAAATGACTCAAGTAATTTGGGACAACCCAAAATGTAATACGACTCAAGTAACTTGGGACAGATGGAGTACATGATACTCACTTTGAGTTGGCTCGGATTTTAAGAAATGTACATAGAAAATGGATTGAAAAAGTTAGTGTACCGCAGAATTTGGCATGGGTTCGAGATGAAAGCACCTGTTGAGATAACTAGATTTTAACCCGAAACAATTCAACTATTATAAAAGAAAGATGGTGTTGGAGATATATTTAGGGTTTCATTTCTCATGACATCCTAAAGAAACAAAGTCCAAAGAGTATTTGTACTTAATCACATAAGACTCTCTTAAAATGGACCGTGAAAGAATCGGCAAAGAATACCCAAAAAGGAGATTATAATTTACTCGACTCTATTACTATAATTAATGAAATACAGTACTAAAATAAATAACAAGTCTAAACACAATTATGAAAGCGTGGGTTTCTCATGTGTGGGCAAATAAATCCGATGCTGAAATCGGCTATTTTAATTAAAATTAAATGTGAAAATACAAATTACAAATCCGAGGTTGGGATTAACAAGGAGTTAGCCCGAAAAGCATTTGCAAAACAATACAACATGAAGATGTGGAGGAGCGGAGAACAACGATTTTGAAGAAATAATTAGAGTTTTATTTCAAGACATCCTAAAGAAACAAAGAGTCACTACAAGAAAAAAGAAGTCTAAGGACACTTTTTTGTTTCTCGTTTCATATTGAGAGATTCTCCGGTGAGAGCGGCGGCAGGGGAGCCTCCATGAGAGGGGACGTTCTACGCGACAGGGGATCCGGCGCAGAAAATAGGAGAATCGAGTGGATTGTTAATCTGAGATTAGAGATGCGATTGTGTTTGTTTATTATTGCCTTTGTATTTAGAGACGCATCTATTGCGTCCTTAACTAAAATGATTAGAGACGCAATTATATTATATGTCCCTACTTTAGGGATGCAATTTTGTTGCGTCTCAAATTTAAACTCTCCTTTAAAACTTTACGACGCAACTGATTTCGTCTCTAATTTAGCGCCCTTATAATACATATTTGTTGTAGTGAGTATTCGACTCTCTCAATATGAAACGAGAAAGAAACGTCAAAGAATACCACAAAAGAGTTTGTAATTTACTCAACTTTATTGCCTTATCTAAGGAAATATAATACTATAAAATCATGAAATAAATACTTAAAGAGACAGCACACGAATGTGGACACACAACATATCACAATTCAGTGCTTCACACAATGCCCTCCTTTTCCCTTTTCATTTCATTTTGCTTTCTCATAACCTTGTTGAGATTTTTAATGGTTTTTCTATAGCTGCAATCCTTTCGACATAATGTAACATAACGTCAACATAATGTCAACAAAGCGTAAAATTTTAAGATTTTGATGTCAACACAATACCAACACGGTGTTAACATTTTTTGTTGATGTTATTTTATCATCTGTTAACATTTTCTAACAGTCCAGATCATAGTTTGGAGTTTGTACAATATTTAGAGTCACTGGCGGACACACATTATGGTGGGGAGGGCTTAAGCCCTTCCCCAATTTTTTTTTTTTACTTTTTTAGTTATAAAATCTTATAATTTTGTTAATAATTTGTGTGAATTAATGTGTAAAAGCCCCTACTAAAATAGAAAAGTATAAGAAAATTATTATCCCATACAAAATTTGAATATATAGCCCCTACTCTAATAAATTTCTGCGTCCGCCACTGTTTAGAGTTAGCATTTGATTACATCCCTAGAGCATTATGACGCATCTTAATCTCGTGTTGCCACGTGGCATGAAACATGCAATATTGTAAACACAAAAATGCAGTATATATTTGTGAAGCCGTAGATGGATTTCTGCAAATTGCATTTTAGTTATTGGCAAATTGGATTTTATATTGTTAACTTTGCATTTTAACTATATATAAATTGTCTACAATGTAAAATAAACCATATATAAATGCAATCCGTTTATATATAAAATGCAAATTAAACTGTTTATTTCTAAAATGCACGACTCAACAATAAATAATGCAATTTGTCTATAACTAAAATGCAATCTGCTGAAATCTATTTATAACTTCTACAAATGTATATTGCATTTTAGTGTTTACAATATTACATATTTCGTGTCACGTGGCATTACACGATTTGGATGTACATTGTAAGTTATAAATCAGTTAGCATATTAGTATATCATAATCCCTATATATATTACTTGCATAATCACCCTTACTCAACACCTCCAACTCTCCCACTCCAATCTTCCAAAGATGAAGAAACTAACAACATCTCTTATGTTGACAATCTCCTACCTCCTCCTCCTCACCGCCGCCACCCCCGCCCCGGGCCCGTGGGTCCAAACCCTCACCAAAGGCAACAAAAAAATCACAAAGCTCCATTTCTACGTCCACAACCTCGAACTCGGCCCCAACGCCACCGTGTACCGCGTTGCGACCGCCTCCATCACCTCCACCTCCCCCACCAGCTTCGGCCAGGTCAACGTCTTCGACGACCGCGTCACGGCCGAGCCCGACATCAAATCTGAGCAAGTCGCCCGGGCGCAGGGCACGTCCGCCTACGCCGACCTCCAAGCCGGGGCCATTGCCATGACCGCAAACTTTTACATAACGTCGGGAGAGTTCAACGGGAGCACGTTGGTCATTGCCGGCCGAAATCCGCTGCTGGAACCGACGAGGGAGCTCCCGGTGATCGGAGGCACGGGCGCCTTTCGGCTCGCTCGGGGATACGCCGTTGTTGGAATTTATTTGTATGATAAAGCCGCGCGTTATTCTGTTCTCGAGTATACTGTTTATGTGATCTCACGTAGACATATGTTGTGTGTATGATTTTATTATTGTTATTGTTAATATTATTATTATTAGACATCTTTGTATAATAAATTAAGGGGTTTCGACATTTCTACGATGTTATGGGAAAAATCGAAAGTTAATAGTAATAAAGTTAGGGACTTGTTATTTGACTGTTATCGTATTTTTTATTTTAATTTTTTACTTTCTAAAAGTTTTAGAGAAGAAGAGAGAAAGATGATCTGAGATAAAGTGATTGAAAATGTAAAATAGAAAATATCATTTTCAGGTATTCAAACTACAAGAAAATATAATTTTCAATACTCAAGAGAGATAGAGAAAATATCATATTCAATACCTAGATATAAAGTCCAAAAATGCCCTCCATGCGTTGGGACCTTGGGGGCATTTTTGGTGTAAAATATGATGAATAGTGGAAAAGTACTATAAATAAGATTACATCTTAGTTTAGGGACATATTTTTAAAGTACATGTACCGTTTGCGTGCAAAACGCATAGTTCAAGGACCATTAGCATAATTTACTCTAAAACTAATACTCTATATAAGTGGAACATAGAGTCCACTAACTTATTCAACCCATTTTTCTTTACATTTCTTAAAATCCGTGTTCGTACCAAATGTGACTCCTATCGTGGGACAAAGATAGTACTATAATACTACCTCCATTCCTGAAAGTTTGTCCTATTTTTTCCATTTCCGTCCGTCCCCCAAAGTTTGTCTCATTTCACTTTTTACCATTTTTGGTAGTGGATTACATATTCCACTAACTCATTTCTACTCACATTTTATTATAGAACTAAATATATAAGTAGGACCCACAGTCCACTGACTTTTTCAACTCATTTTCTACTCCCTCCGTCCCACTTTAGCAGTTCCATTGACTTTTCTGCCCTCTTTTTGTAAAAATGATTAAAAAATAGTTAAAGAGGAGAAATGGTAAATTAAGAGAGAGGATAATATAGAGAAGAATCTTATCTATATTATTGTCTCTCTAACTTTACCATTTCTCGACTTTAACTATTTTTTATCATTTTTACAAAAAGATGGCAGAAAAGTCAATGAGACTGCTAAAGTGGGACGGAGGGAGTATTATATTTTTTAGAACTCGTGCTGGATCAAAGTGGGATAATATTTGGGAGACGGAGGTAGTAATAATATACTCTTTCTTTTACTAAATTTTTAATCAACTTTTTTTATATTTCTTAAAACACATGCTTGAGTTAAAGTGAGACAAATAATGGGGAAAGAGCTTATATTGATTATAGGGCATGTTTTGTTGTTCCCCTTGTCCGCCGTAAGTGTACGTAGAAAATGTTAGAATTCACGCCTTGTTTCAATGCATGAATTCCATGCACCCAACGTGTTTGTTCATATGACTGAATGTCTTTTAAATCCTTCGTCTATCTCCTTCCTTTGATTATTCATCTTCATAAGCTTCTGTTTTTGAAGAAAAGTGTCGCCATTTTTCGGTTTCGTGTACGGTGTTCCCCAACTGTTGGATAAAATGTCCAAGTAACATCTTATATTTTGATTAAATGTTTGATTTTGGGTTAACCAAATTGTTTCGCCTCTTCATGAGTTTCAAGATTTCGAAACTTATACGCTTGTTTGTGTTTCAACCGATTTACTGAGGAAATGACGAAGGGAATTTTACGCTTATTTGTCGGATTATGTTTCTCTGACTGTATGACTTCCACCTGTTCGATGAAAATCCTCAACGAACTGCTACATTTTCTCCAGAAATTACTCCAAATCTCGTTTGATTTTGGGTGTAGATTCTTTTTTATTTGTCGGAATTTCAGTTCATCTTTCCATATTTTATGCTTAAATTGTGTTTTCAAAACAACAAAGTTGGAAATTTTCCGTAAATTTTGTGATTTTTGGCACTGTTTATTGAATGCTTTGGTTTCGATTTTCTTTCACATGCCGCTAATGGGCTGTGTCCGAGTTGGGCTATGCTGATTTAGTTATTTGGGCCTTCTTTTCCTTGAATTGGGCCATTTTGTTAAAGGGCTTTATTCATTGAAAAACAATTTGGATGAGGTTCTTGTACATTAATATTGAAGTAATAAATGTGATGATCCTTTGATCATTTTGGACTTTAAGCCTATCCATAAGAATAATTGATAGAAAATTATTATTAAAGTACTTTGATTAATGTGATATGATAAATGGAACTTCGGACGGTGAGAACATTTTAATTGCATGAATTTAATAACTGTGATTAATACTTCTAAACTTATGACACTTAAGGCAACACTAATAATAATAATCTAACGTGGTGTTAGGTTTCAAAGATAAAATAATACTCCTTTCGTTCCACGTTAATTGAGTTATTTTATTTTTTGCACTTGTTTTAAAAAAATAATAATAAATAGTTAAAATGGAGAAAAAATAAAGTAAGAGAGAATAATGTAGATAAGAGTCTTATCTACATTATTCTCTCTCTTACATTACTATTTCGTTACTTTAACTATATATTATCGTTTTTCTAAAACGAGTACAGAAAAAGAAATAACTCAACTATCGCGCGCGGAACGGAGGGAGTACCAAGATACAATCTAGGATTAAGTTGTGAGATTATTTTAGTCATAGGAGGTTAGCTATGGCTAATTATCTCATGATTATCCATCTAGGATTGGGTTGCAGGGTTTAATCTCATGAACCAAACACACTACAAATTTAATCTCGGATACGATCTTGCAAACCGAACACCCCTAAAGCACTTAATCATGATTTTTCTTTTGTCGGATTAATAATAGTGTTTGATGATAAGTAAGGGGAGAGAGAATAATGACAAGAAATGTTGTGACAGAATAGATTAATTGTGTAATCAAGACAAACGTAAAGAGTTCACCAACGTTGTGTTGGCTACGTCCACACGCAGGAAACTGAGGACAGATTGTATTCAGATTGATTTCGGATTATAGAGTTTCTGTGTCATACTTCTATATAAATATGCTATATAAATATGCGCACAGACGATGGGATAGGCCCAATAAGACAATTAGGGCCTAAACAGTAACATAACATCCGTTTGGCTAGCCGCAAACTATATACATTCAAGATATATTAACAGTAAAAATATAAAAATACACATTAAATAAATAAAAAAATTTCGAAAGGACAAAAATGATTTAAGAGACTTCTCTTTTGCAGAAGTACAAAAATTCCCACTGCATAAAAAATACCAAAAAATTCCGACGTGCAAACTTCTTCTCCTTTTAAGTATAGTTTCTAGGAATATACAGCTAAGGTCTATGAGCTCAAACATTAAGTCTAAATTAATTTAAGGATGTTACATATTGTTTAATCTGATCAACATTGACTTCTTTAAATTATTTTCCAAGTAGTATTTTAGATATATTATAATAAAAAGTCAGATCTATAACGTGGTAGCGAGTTATTTTTAAAAAATATATAAGCATAACGTAATCAGTCATCTAAAATAAAATTTAAGAAAAGCTTAATTAGTTTGAAAATATAATTTTATGAGGTACGATGTTTCAATTATTACAATTGATTCAACGATAATGCAGTAATGTGCATTAGTTTTTATGAGGTGACACATACATGTAGTATAAAACATCGTCGTTTTCGTTAATAATACTAAAATGAATAAATAAGCAAATTAATAATAATAATAATAATAATAATAATAATAATAATAATAATAATAATAATAACAACAATAATAATAAATCATTTCAGTAAAACAACGTCAACGTCATTTTGATCATCGGCAAAAGAAGTTGTTTTGATCATCACCAAACAACTCCGTTTTGCTCACCTGGTGTTTTAATCACATTAGAAATTTCGGTCGCTAGATCACCACCACTTTCACCCGATATTCAACAGTGGGACAACTAAGTAAAATTAAATTTCCAGATTATTTCTAATATCATAAAATGACCAGAATTTGATCAAATTTTATAACTAATGATGTACTTACAATGTACTCCATCCGTCCACCAATAAATGTCTCATTAGTTATTTTACTTTTTTGCCAATGGACTCATTTTCCACCAACTTTATTTCACTCGCATTACAATATAAAACTAATATATAAAAGCAGTTCCACCAACATTTTATACACATTTTCTACTATATTTTCTTCAAACTCGTGCCCGATCAAAACTGGCCATGGACAGAGGGAGTAATATACTTCCAACTTGTCACAAGTGGAACTTCAAATTGGATCTACAAACTACTTCAAAACAAATCCATCACAATAATAATTATTCCTAACAAAACCCTAAATTCCCAACACAATCCTTTTATAAATACAAACACACAATCACCCTCATCCAACACCTCCCCCAAGATGAAGAATCTCACCATAGCCCTAATGCTGATAGCCACCACCTCCCTCCTCCTCCTCCTCCCCACCGCACGCGCCACCGGCGCGTGGGTCGAAACCATCACCAAAGGCCACAAAAAACTAACAAAATTCCACTTCTACGTCCACGACCCGGGCGCGGGCCCCAACGCCACACTGTTCCGGGTCGCGAACGCCTCCATCACCGACACCTCCCCCACGGTCTTCGGCCAGGTCATGGTCTTCGACGACCGGGTCACGGCCGACCCTGACATCAAATCGGCCCAGGTCGCCCGGGCCCAGGGCACGGCCGCCTCGGCCGACCTCCAAAACCTGGCCGTCGCACTCACCATGAACTTCCACATCACCTCGGGGGAGTACAACGGAAGCACGGTCTGCATTGCGGGCCGGAACCCGTTGCTCGCCCCGTCCAGGGAGGTGCCGGTGATCGGGGGCACCGGCGCCTTCCGTTTCGCTAGGGGATATGCGATTACGAGCACTTATTCGATGGATTTGCCTGCGAGTTATATTGTTCTTGAATATACGATTTATGTGATCACTTCTGATCATGAGATTGTGTGGCCGAGCACTTGAATTGAATAAATGTGTGTTGTTGTGACATCTTATTTATGTGTTGTTTGTGTTTTTATGCAAAGTTTTAATTATTGTTTTTATGATTGTAAGAAACCGTTTATGTTATGAATAAAAGGTTTTCACCGTTTGGATGGTGTTTATTGTTTACTAAGGAATTATGTTATGCATATTGTTAAGTTTGAATTTTTTTTATATATGAATGAAAGCTCAAAATCACATGTAAAATGAGTGAGCAAGTCGAGATACAAATCGGTCAACAATGTAAACAATCCAAGGTAGCGAAAGGAAGCAGAACCAAGAAAAAACACAAAAAAATAAAGACGTGAGCAAAACAAAACCGGTCTAACATGATACCAGCAAATCAAAAGGCAAGAGTATAAGGAAGAGTCATCTTAGTAACAACCATTAAGTAGTGATGGTTTGTCGATTTTTTCGGGACATCTTTTTACTATAATTGGGCGACTCCTCGTGCACTTGGCTCGGTAGAAATGGGAGATTCGAACATAAAGCTTTATACAATGATCCCAATCTCTAAAGAATAAGTTTCTTCTCCATATATATCAATTTGGTTCCGTCTTTTAAGAAATCGCCTTGTTTCACAACCATCAAATGGAGCAAGAAATAACATAGAACAACGAAGTCCAAATCTTCTTACCAGACTTAAGAAAAAGTGTGTTCGACCAAGAGAAAAAACAGAATACTGGATCATCCATATACAAGCATAAGGAAATATAATAGTACTAACTAATTGTCCAAATACCCTCTCTAATTTGCAGTGCAAAAAAAAAAACCAATACATAATTAATAAAATTTGCAGCCGTGACTTTAATAAGAATAATACTACTAATTAATTTGAAAAATCAAACTACATGTGTTTGTATTACAGTACTACTTTTTTGAATCCATCACTTTGCCACAATTTTATGGGCAAGTTAGAGAAGGTCTATTTAATTTTGACTGTAACGGCCCAATATTTATTATTTACTTTGAAGCCAATTTGGGCCATATGCAATATTGTAATGTAACGAAAATAAAATCAATTAAAAAAAATTAAAATTATTTTGAATAATACGTAGATGAATATATTTATGAATTATGCAGTGGCAGGTTCTGAATTAACTTGTTTGAAAAATAGTTACACTCGTTTTTCTATTACCTCAATAAACCTCAACTTATATACTCCCTTCATCTTTAAAAAATAGATAAATGTATTAAGAGATAACTTGTTTGAAAAATAGTTACACTCCTTTTTCTATTACCTCAATAAACCTTAACTTATATACTCCCTCTATCTTTAAGAAATAGATAAATGTATAAATAGTAAGAGAGAGATGGGAACAAATAAGAGAGAGAAGGGGAGAGGAAAAAATAGTGAAAAAAATGTTAGTGGATTTGAAGACTAAATGGAGTATCTTTCTTCAAAATTGCATGTGTATAATAGGTTACTCGACATAATTTAAGATATCAAAATCCAAGTAAAAAAATAAAAATTCACTTTAATGAATGGACTGACTATATAAAAATTGTCCACGTTCATTAGTTTTGGTAGGACATATTTAAATATATAATAAATAATTCATAATCATATAATAATTTGTAAATTACGATGTGAACGATAGTTTGTAATCCATTATTAAAATAAAATAATTAAATGTGCATTAAAGGACAGTATTATTATTCTGTCCCAATATTCCTCTTTTACCATGATTTTTTTTCGATTGAATATTTATTTTGGTCATAAAGAGAATGAAATAAAATGTACAAGCCCTTATACAAAATTAATTTGTGAATCCATAACGTAAAGTCATACTCCCTCCGTCCCATGTTACTTGCACTTTTACTTTTCGGCACGTCACAAACTCCTTACACTATTTATAGTTTAAGTTAGAATTAATGCATTTAATTAATATGTTAGTTTAAGTTAAGAGATCCTTTATTAAGTGACGTCTCATTACACTTAAAATTCTAATTTAATTACACTAAAAAATCAATATTAAATTTACGGCCTAAAATGAAAAGTGCGAGTAACATGGGATGAATGGAGTATTAATCTAAGGCTAAAAATTTCAATGTTTCCATTCAAGCAATAGATATGAGGCACCATAGTCACCAAGGACAAATTAGTACTAGTATTCGTCCCTGAAAAGTATAAACGTTTGATTCAATATGATTTTTAATGTATAATTAATAAAATAAATAAAAAGAGATAAGTAGTAATATTAGTGAAGCGTGAATTTCATATTATTAATAGTGTAGTGCAATAGTATAAGAGCACTCCCAATGGAGTTCCCTAAAAACTCCCTTATTTCTCCCTAACTCCTGCCACATCAGCGCCACATCAGCACCAAAATTTATCCCCAGTTTTTAGCCAAGTGCTACATTGGTTTCTCCCTTATTTCTCCCTTATTTCTCCCTAACTCAACATTTCATTTTTACATCATTATTTTTTATATTATTTAATTTTCCCTACAAATGTATTTAATAAATAGACTAATAATGAACAATTCATCGTTGTATTAATCATTGGAAAATATAATACAACGAGAAAAAAAAAACTACAAATAAAAAACGCAAATAAACAAAGATTTAAAAAAAAAAAATCTAAGACGGAGGGGCCGGAGGGGCGTCGGGATCGAGCCCCAGCGTACTCTGCAGGTGTTGGATGCATTTCCAGAGGGCCGCCTTTTCTTCAGGGGTCCCGCCGCCGGTGAAGTACAGCGTGTACATCTGGGTCAGATTGGCGACATTGCTCGAATAAGTGGCTTTTTCTAAGTCGATGACGGATTCCGACGCGACTTCCGACGTTGCGCCCTTCCCCTTCCGCCTCCCCTTCGCCTTCTTCACTCCCTCCGGGCGCTCGTGCGGACCATCCCCACTCAAGTCGATGTGGGCCGCGCTCCCCTCGCTCTCCGAAACGCTAAGTCGCGAGCGCACCGATTTCCCGTGCAGCGCGTCGTGCATTCCCGTCCGGAATTTGGGGAGATCCTTCAGCTTATCGTAGATGTTCCAATACTTGAAGCCCTTCGTCGACAAGTACTGGCTACTATACATCCGGATGGCCTCATCTCGGACCATGTGCTCGTTCTGGCCACTCGTCATGTGAGTCATCAAGTTAGAATAAATACCGTTGAAGTGCCCGCAGTCCCTCATGAGGCGCTCCCAATGCCGACGGATCGCCTCGCTGCCATGGTCCTTCATTGAGGCAGTCTTGTGGCTCCTGTACTTCGCGGCAATCCGCTCCCAGAATATGATCTCAGTCTGGTAGTTGCTGCGCTCCGCGTCCTGTGACGTGTCCGCCCAGCAGTCGGCTATCAGCTCGGACTCTTGCAGAGTGTAAGTAGTCCTTACCCGCTTCGGCCTCTCATCGGAACCCGTATCAGTCGCAGCCGACGACGCCGGCGCCTTCCCCCTCCCGCTCCTAGAAGGCGGCTCGGTGGGCGTTTCTTCCACCTCGAAGTCCTCCGCGCTCAGTGTCGCGGCCTGAGATTCTTGGTCGCCTGGGGTTGATCCGGGGGTGTCGAACTGGGGCCGATACACATCGTCGGCTGGAAAGGGCATTCTGCCGGCAGAGTTGAAGTACGGAGAAAGTCTCCGCGCCGGAGGAGTCTGCAAAGGAGACGGACCCCCGTATGGAAGTTGGCCGGGAGGAGAACCCATCGCCAACAACGACTGCATCCACTGCTCGTTTGCTTCATCCGTGTTGGGAATTTGTGAACTCGACTCTTTCCCCTTACCCTTATCCTTACCCGATCGGGAACTTTTCTTCCAAAAGCTCATAATTTTGATGAAAATTGAAGATTGGGAGAAGAGATTGAAAATGGAGAGAATGAAGATTGTGGGTGATGAATGGAGGAAGTGGAGGAAATATTTATAGGGGTGGAATGTAAAATAGCCGTTGGGTTCAAAAAAAAAAAAAAAAAATTTTAATTATCGCCGATTATCGCCGAGCGTCGCCACAGTGGCCGGCGATCGCTCGGCGATAATCCGGCGTTAGAACGCCACTCGGCGAAGCAACGGCAACATTATCGCCGAATTATCGCCGACTTCGCCACAATGGCCGGCGATAATTCGGCGATAACCGGCGATTTATCGCCGAGAATTCGCCACCTCCATTGGGAATGCTCTAAGTTGTAAAAAATAATATTTATGGATAATGGGTTTGTTTAACTGTTCTAAATTTAGAAGGTGTGTATTTTTTAAAACCAGACTAATAAGGAAATAATTCATACGGGTTTAGGAGGGATGGATGATATCTTATTATATTGAGCACGTGGTTCCCCAACTATATCACTTGTCATGTAGTACTTCAATTCTTAATGAGCAGGTCCAATTATAACGTGCCACTCTCGTGTCCTTGTGTTTTAAGCAAGTTGAGATTGATAAAGTTTCGTTCTAAAAACAAAATAAATCTCGAACACATATACGAATGAATTTTTGATAATTTAAATAGGAAACATATCCAATTTATATAGAAGGCATAAAAATGCTTGGACCCATTCGAATATTTATCATTTATGTTTATGTGTACACATACGTGTGACATAGGGAATTATTTTTTCACGTCCATATTTTACCCAATATTTTTTCGAAAAATTACATCCACAATTTTTTGTTTTGTATTTTCTGAATAATCGCGTGGTCCTTACAAAATATTTATTTATATCCGTACCAAATAATTAAGTTATTTCAAGAAGATAAATTAAACACACTTTAAGAGCATAAATGACACCATAACGTTTTAATATAATTGTGATATTTAGAAATTCCTTAAATTTTGCAAATTAATGAGTTTCTCAGTTATTTTCACCATGCAATTATACTTGATTTTTTTTTCAATTGGCAATATTTTCTAATCTGAGAAACAACATTTTTTAAATATCATTATGGGATAGGAAGAAAATTTATCAAAATCTACTCTCAGTGCCTCAAGCTACAAGTTAACTTCTGAAAATTTGTCTAATGCTATCTTTTTAGAGAATAGTTTCTTGATAAAAACAATTCTTCTCATTTCTTTTCTTATAGTAATATACACCTAAATACATGGAGTGCCTTTTTGTCAATGCCAGTACAATAATTTATGAAATTGCGCATTAATGGGCGGTTGAGCTTGAGCCATATATTTATGCCTCAATAATGTCGAGTAGGCAAACAAAATTAAAGGAATATTAAAAATATTATTTCGATTTTCATTCTTGTCAACCTATATATCATTTACATGCCTATAAAAATTCCAAACACAAATTAAAGGACATATTGACTAACGTAACGCGTGTAAATGATACTAGTACTTAATACAAAATTTATTTCTCTTCTTATTTGAATTACATAAATTAAATGAAATCTCCCCTATTTTTTGACTTCCCATTAAATAATTATAGAAAATCAATATGAAGCTGAAAATCACAATTTTGCTGCCTATAAATAACAACAATATTATTGCCACAAATGCATCACTTCCTCATTCTCAAACACAAACAACTTCCCTCTTCTTCATTTGTTTTTTTTGAGTGATCACCTCAGAATCTGTCTTTTGGTTTGAGCTTTTTCTCGATCGAAAAAAAATACATTATATTTTAATTTAATATAAATCCGCAACCATGGGCGCACGGAAACCGCATGCAATCTGCATCCCATTTCCGGCCCAGGGCCACATAAACCCGATGCTCAAACTCGCGAAGCTCCTCCACCACGACGGCTTCCACATCACCTTCGTCAACACCGACTACAACCACCGCCGCCTCCTGAAGGCCCGCGGGGCCGGCGCCCTGGACGACCTCCCGGGGTTCCGGTTCGAGACAATCCCCGACGGCCTCCCGCCCTCGGAGATCACGGACGCGACCCAGGATGTACCGTCCCTATGCGAGTCCACCACCACCACTTGCTTGGAGCCCTTCAAGAAGCTCATTACCCGGCTCAACGAGGCCGGGGACGCTCCTCCCGTCTCCTGCATCGTCTCCGATGGAGTCATGAGCTTCACCACCGAGGCCGCGGCCGAGCTCGGCCTCCCCGAGGTTTTGTTCTGGACCACAAGCGCCGTTGGATTCTACGCTTACACCCAATTTGGAAAGATCATTGAAATGGGCTATGCACCACTCAAAGGTACATATATATTTACAACTTTATATATACTAATTTCACCTCTATTTTATGCTATATTTATAAAATAAAAAAAATAAAAAAAGGTACTCCTTTCTTCCCACTCGCAGCATTACATTTTTTCTCACTACGAATTTTATGTTCTCTTAGTGTGATAAATGGAAAGAGAACAAAAAAAAAAAAGAGATAAAATAAATCAGATAGTCCTTCCACTTATAAAAATGTGGTGGAATGGAAAACTGAGACATTTTTGTTCATAAAATTTCATCCATAGATTGGATGGCTGTGATAATATTAGTCAACCTACATTATTAGACTAAATATCTACATTATTAGCTGAGCTAATTAAAATCTATATTATTAGACTAAAAAACTACATTATTAGCTGAGCTACATTATTAGACTAAAAATCTCATTATTGGATTACGCTTGACATTAATCTAACTGTTAAATAACAAGATCCAATAGACCTATAAGTGTTTTGTGTTTTTCATACATTTAGAGTAAAATATGAATACATCCCTATTGCCATATTTATAAAATTGTGTGAATATTTTGTTAGAATCACTTAAATGTTTGGTTTTTATTTATTTGTTTGAATTGAAGTTCTTGGTGCTACTAATTTTGCACGTGTTCCTAATATTTTCATGTGAATGATGGTCCAGTGATTAATTGTGAAGTCGTATAAGCAGATGAGTAATAAATAAGGATGTTCAACGTTTACCAAACTTATGTGTATATTCTAAACTGTGATTATATAAACTATTACCATAATAGTAATACATAAATAATTCTAAAAAAAAGAAGGCACATATAGGATGACGAATTTTTTGGCCATAGAATATATTGAGAAAATTAACTAAGTGATACTTACTATAATGGTTTATTTGTAGAAATTAAAAGCAAAAGTTAACGAATTCTTTGAACTAATTCAACAACTTGTATACTTGATGTTGACATTACCTACACCAAAAGTTAAATAAATTTGGATTCACTAAAGCGGTGGTCGTAATTTTTATTCATTTCAATGTTTTATAAAATTATTTTTGTCATATATAATTCAGATAATTAATAGTACTTTGGATTAAATTTTGTACTACTACATTTTTTTTCTTTTTCAAAACAATTACTATAATCCTTTTTTTAGAAAAAATTAAAATAAATCAATATATCTTCGCGTCGGCTCATTTCAAATTTTCAACACACAGACCCGAGCGATTTAACCAACGGATACCTCGACACGGTGGTTGAAGGAATTCCGGCGTTGAAGGGCATACGCCTGCGAGACATCCCGAGCTTCATCCGCACGATGAACCTCGACGATTTCATGATCAAATTCGTCTTTTCCGAGACCGGGCGCGCCCAACGCGCCAATGCAATCATACTACACACATTCGAGGCCCTCGAGCAAGTTGCTCTCGACGCGCTCTCCGCATTCCTCCCGCCCATATACGCGGTCGGACCGCTCCATCTTTTAGAAGCCGAGTTAACCGGTTCCCAATTGGACCGGCTCGGTTCAAACTTATGGAAGGAAGAACCGGAGTGTCTCAATTGGCTTGATTCCCAAGAACCCGGTTCGGTCGTCTATGTAAATTTCGGGAGCATAACCGTGATGACTCCGGGTCAACTCACCGAGTTTGCATGGGGCCTCGCGAACAGCGACGTCCCCTTCTTGTGGATCATCCGCCCCGATCTCGTCTCCGGGGAAAACGCGGTGCTGGCACCGGAGTTTCTGGAGGTGATAAAGGGGCGGGGCCAGATGGCGAGCTGGTGCCCCCAGGAGAAAGTCCTGGGGCACCAGGCTATTGGAGGGTTTCTGACGCATAGTGGATGGAATTCGACTATTGAGAGTATGGCCAGCGGAGTCCCAATGATCTGTTGGCCATTTTTCGCGGAGCAGCAGACCAATTGTTGGTACTGCTGCTCACACTGGGGGGTGGGGATGGAGATTGATAGTGATGTGAAGAGGGATGGGGTGGAGAAGCAAGTGAGGAGTTTGATGGTTGGGGAGGAGGGGAAGGAGATGAGGAGGCGGTCGGCGGAATGGAAGAATCTTGCGGAGGAGGCGGCTAAGGGCTCGTCGCGGCAGAATCTGCATAAAATCATTGATGAAGTGATGTTGGGTAAGGTTTAGATTTTATTGCACGACGGTTTAATTGACGAACTATTATTGATTCTCTTTTAAAAAAAAGAAAAAAAAAAAAGTGGAGGTGTGTGATTGAAAAATTGAATTTCTTGTTTAATTTTGAATTTAATGAACATTATTGTTCTGATAAATTCATAATTTGGCTGTGATGTAATATTTCTTTTCAGCTTGATCTTATTGTTACATAAATGTTAGTTATGTTTCGTTATCTTAATTTCTATCACAAAAATAGTATGGAGTTGTATATTGTATTTGGGCTGGGGTGAGGTGATATGGGTAGAGATTTTGCAGCCCAAATTCTATATTATGAAGCCAATTTTTGGCACGTTTAGAATTTTTTATATTTTTGTTTTTGGCCTGTTTAGCATTCAATATATTTATTTATATTCACTTTTTATTGTGTAACTGAGAATTATTTTTAGCTATTCACCATATAAAGATAACCAAAGTTTGAGATCTGGGTTGATATTGTTGTTTTTTGCTAGTTATTCTATTATGCATGTAGTGTGCGTTACCTATATTTTACAGAATAAGGGCCAACGCAGAAAAAAATATCGATAGAGGCTATAATTTTTAAATTTTATTTCAAAGTACATATTTAATTGATTTAGATAATTTGTAAGACTTTTATATATATATATATAAAGTTTAATAGTACATAAAATACTGCATAAAAATAATAACGTCAGTAGTAATTTTTAGAGTTAGGAATTAAGTGTATAAAATAAACCAAATAAGGGTAAAACGTTGAAATATTATTCTCGGTCACAAAATAATGGTCACAAATATGTGGAAATATTATAAATATTATTCTCGGTTCAACAGGGGAAATTGCATCACCAATTAGAAATACTGAATTTGGAAGGTAATTTGTTTGAAAGGAAACGCATGATTTAATAGTGGGCGACACAATGATTTGATGAAGCTTTATCCATAGAAACTTAGAATTCGAATTCAAACTCAAAGAATAGTTGGTTGATAGAAGCATAATTACACAGATAATCATAATATATTGGCCAAATCCACTCATTGTGCCAAACTAATCAATTACTATACTTAGACATTTATGCATAATACATTCTTTTTTATTCATATAACTTGGAACTCAATAAGTGGATTTTTATGTTACACACATTTTATCTATTGCATATCCTACTTTGACAATAAAAGAGATTCACAATTAAAGTCAATAAATAAGACTTTGTTTTTATTTAATGTACGCATCACATTTTTTAAATCAAAATTCGTTGTATATTCACTTGGTCTGCGAACAGATGTTTTATTTTTAGCATCTCGAGTTTTAACTAAAAAATATGAAGGAATATTGGTTGAAAGTGAACCTTGTGTCTGTATAATACTCCATCCGTCCCACTTTAGCAGTTCCGTTGACTTTTCTGCACTAATTTTATGAAAATGATAATAAATAGTTAAAGTGGAGATATAGTAAAATTAGAGAGAATAAAGTAGAGAAGAGTCTTCTCTACTTTATTCTCTCTCTTACTTTACCATTTTCCACTTTAACTATTTATTATCATTTTTACAAAACGAGTGCAGAAAAGTCAACGGGACTGCTAGAGTGGGACAGAGGGAGTACTAATTTTATAATATAATATGAACATAACAAGTCAATAAAATATGATTTCAACTTATATCTTAGTAGTACTCCGTATGATAAAAGTTTAATGAGAACATAATGGCACACAAAGTAAAATGGTAAAATGAAACATGTATTACCAAACATAAGGAGTAAGTAATACATAAAAATTAGAACTCTATCTATCCAACCATAAGCGAGTCATTTTTCTTTTTGAGATGTCTCATCATAAGTGAGTCCTTTTTTTAGGTAAAAAATTGTGTCTCTTACTTTATTTGTCCACCTATTTTATTAATTCTTTTCACCCTTCACTAAAAAAAAAGGGGTTGTTTGCGACCAAAATATTTGCTAGCACAGGGCTGTTCTCGCAAGTTACTAAATATTTCCGAGAACAATTGCGAGCATAAATGGAAATGAGGGTGTTAGCAAATGACTGCATTTTTTGTAGTGCTTATATTTTTTTCTCTCTCTTTCTCTCCACTTTAACTCTTTGAATATATTAATCTCTTAAATCTCATGTGCAAAAGAAGTGGCTCGCTGATGGCGGGACGAAGTGAGTAATAATTATGAATCATACATCGATGAGTATATCAACAATGCTCATCGCAGATGAATTTTTCGATAAACGATTAGCTCCCACAGGCCAGAGGACAAGCGTGCCAGTTCATAGATGAACAATAAAAACAGGAAGATGATCCGTTAGCTGGCAGTGTAAGGTGAGGATAATAATGAATAAACATTCATCCACAACAATATTACCTATTTAATACAGTACTAGTTTTTTTTTAGTTTATACGAAAATTTATAATACTACTTTCTCCTTCCGCCCTGACTAAGATGGCATATTTCTTATTCAATTCGGGATTTTAGGAAAAGTTGATTAATGTGTTTAATTGGAAAGAAAAAGAGAGGGCGTAGGTATTAAATAGAGTGAGAAAGAGAGTTGAACATTTTGTTGGAGTGAGAAAAATTAAAGTAGTTGAGTATATATTAACTGGAGAGATAAAATTAACAAAAATAGGATTGCATCAATTTGATTGAGACAAATCAAAAAGGAAAGTGTGTCATATTAGTTGGGACGGAGGAAGTACTATTTTTAATGTACTTATGTCTGGGCCCACTTATAGCCCCATATTGTTTTGGATAATTTTAATTAATACTATTCTCTCAGTCTATTTACTCCAGGTGTTTAATGGGCTGAAAAGCCCAAATAAGTAAGATTGCTTATTATTAAAAAATTAAACAATTTAAGCATAAATAAGAGAGTCAATATTTATAAAAAAAATAAAAAAAAAATAAGAGAATCAATATTTATGTCCTGCTGTAAAATAAGTTCACGTCAAAACTTCCTGATTATAGTCGTTGTAGTGTTCAACTATTGAATATTAATTTTTAATATACAAATTGAATGATTACTTAATGTATTTTAATTCGTCTTAACTCCACAATTATTTCGTATACCTACTATATTTATACAATAATTCGCATATATTTTTAATTATAAAAGTAATTTGATATAGATGCCTTTGTATTGTTATGTGATGGTTTGCGATTGTTACTAAACGTCAGATCATATGATAATATGTTCGGACCACTAAATTTTTAGTCGATTAAGTGGATCAAAACTGATCATTGGGTGGTAGAGTGGTGAAAAACACTTATTTTTTCTTCTATATTTTGGATCTTATCTTTATAAAACTACACTATGCTACTAACGTAATGTGTGATGTCGATTTACTTCTCTTTTTTGTGTTTGTCCATTATTTTTCCTTTGTGATATAGTTTAGACTCAATGTTTGATTTTGTCTATTTGGTAGTATTACCTTTTTGTTATACTAGTATGATTTGTTCTTGCTCGTCATTTTCATGGCTGGAGAGTTTATACCTGATTGAAAAAACGTAATTGGTGACACACAAATCCACTGTTTTATAATGCAATCAATCAATAAAACGACGCCGTGACAGATGGGAAACTCATTCACAAAGTTGGACGAATCTTATAAAGTGGACAGCTCAACTTAAGTAATGATATTTACATAACATATCCTATGTTGTATATTAAACTAATTGACAGTTTACTTTTAATAAAAACAAATAAGAATTTCTTTTAACTTTTTGTTTGACAAGTTTGACTGTTTGGGAATTCCAAGAAAAGTCAGCCAATTAGACAAAACATTTCTAGTCAAAATTGCAAATTGAATCTCAATCAGACTACTTTATTCATGGTATTATTTATAATATAATAATATGAAAATACATTGCCGAATATTTTTCTAAAAATTGATATTGAAAGTTCAAATTTGTTTTCATTATGGAATTTATAAATTATAAATATACAATGAATATATTGTATAATTTTATCCTGTGATTCAATTTCCAGTGATTGGGTATGCTGACTAAATAACATTTGTGTAATTACACATAAAAAAACTAAATTATATACGAACTTAGGTGAAATACATTGTCTTGTGGGATATTTTCATTTTGTGGATAAACAAATAATTTTAATAAAGCTATTATTAGTTTACTATAATTTGGCAATTGGCATGTGTTGGGTAAAATTATGAAAAAAACAGTCATTTTTTTATATATATCTAAAGGTTTGTGTTAAAATGACAACACCTCTTAAAATGACATCATGACACTACATATCCAGCAATATTATAAACGTTACACAACAATCTATAGATTGTTGTATAGCGGGTTGAATATTGCTGGCCGAGAAAAAATTGATATATACATTGTTGTATATATACATGTATATACAACATGACCGAGATTTTTACACTTGAGCATTTTTTTTATTGCCACATGGCAGCTTATTATTCGTCTACGTGTACAAATGATTGGCCAGAAATAGTGGTATGATATTATTTTAATATGTGTTGTCATCTTAACGTACCCCTATATCTAAATTTATAAATATATATATATACACACACGTACATATGTGTGGGTGGGAAGCCTTTCTTATCTTGGCACCTTTTGACGAACTATCAATTCTCACTTTGATTTTTTATCATCAAATCACACAAGAAAATAGTAAATTAAATATGTTTTTTTGTAATTTTAATCATTATCATAATATATATACATGTATACATATAACTAATATATTATCAAGACATAGATTCAACAAGTAGTCAAATACACAAAAAAAAGTGAAAATAATATCGCAATTATACTCTCAGTTTTTAAAATGGGACACTTATTAAGAAATAAAGATAAATAAAACATTTATTTAAAACACAGGGAATAATAAACGACCTTGTCGATAACTGTTTTTGTGACATTGTTTTTGGCTGTTAGGGCAGTTATCTAAGTGTACAATCTTATGATTGTAACGTGAGTTCATGTGCCTCTACTTATATCTTAATTATCTGTCCTACAAAAGTTGTTAAATTTCTTTATTCTCCAACCACATTTTTTTATTCAATTTTAATACCTGTAAAAATCGATATTAATAATTAGTGGTGTTAGTTTATTTTGGAGTTAGTTCCCTTTTAACAAATACAGTGTGTATTTTAATCAGCATCTTAACGTAGTTGAATTTCTCTAAATAAACACAATTGGATATTGACAAAAGACAACCATAATCTTGACTTATTACTCAAATAATTAATCGTCGTAATAGCCAAAACAATTAGGATGTGATTGTTATAAAGGAATAGAATTAAGTGGAATATAATGAGTTTAGGCATTAATGATGGGCATATCGCAATGAAAAATCATGAATTTTTTGTATCCAAATTAGATATATGGAGTGACTAATATTAGAAATACTACTCGTATAATCAAATTACCCTACATTTATAAAGTTTAAAATGATCGTATGAATAAAGGTAACATTTTTTATGATTGGTAATTTATTCATACATGAAAAAATGGATACAATTTGTAATTTTATCTTATAAATTGAATATTTTGTACATCATATTTCTTTAATTTGTCTGTAAATAAGATGGCGTAAATAATATTTTTATACTGTAATAAGATTACCCTACATGTATAAAGTACGAAATGAAATAATTTATATGAAAAAGTTAATTAGATTTACACACCATAATCAAATTTCGATTTTCCCCGTAAGATACTTATAAATTTGGTAACAAAATATACACAAACTCTGAACCTTTTCATTATTTTTCTGAAATTCGAAATTTATGTATTTTATAGCCAACTTTATAACATATGAAAAAATTCAAAATTTTACAATAATGTACATGAATTTACAATCAATCTTTCATACCATATTATCATATCATGTCGACAAATTATCTAAATCTTTAAATTCTCATGTCCATACCTTGCTTGAAAAAATATACATATATGGCGTAAGCTATCAATTTACATACGATGCAACTTGGTAAGTTGACATTATTAACCAATCAAAAAGTCTACAAGTTCTCACGTAGCTTAAAGAATATCTATTGTAGGGTTTGAACGACTCTATATACTTCCCTAAATATTGCATAGATTGACGTCATTCATCTATAATATTTTGCCATATTTTGTTTGAATAAAAATTGATTCATTTAATGGTCTTTTAAGGATTTTTTTGTTATGGTTGAAGCATATCTCTTATGTACGTATATCAACGAATGAGTGCTTAGTATTATTATTGTGGTTGCAAAACTTTGTTATATTGATTATTGCATATTCTCTATTCTCTCTGTTCTATTGTAGTTGAGACGTTTTTTCTTGAATACGTAAATTAACGAATGAATGTTTAATAACTTAAGTGGAAAAAAAAAACAAAGTAAATAAACAAAGACATAGTTAATTGAAAAATGAGTAAAATAGGAGAAAACAAAATGAAAGAAATTAAATATTTTGATTTTTTCCAAAAAAAAAACATGAATCAATTATAATAGGTGACTCGAAAGAATACGATTCAATTACACTGTGATAGAAAGAATACGACTCTACTTTACTAGTACAATAATTTGTAGACACCTCAAAAAATAAGACGACTGGCTCAATGATTTAAAGTTGGTTATTGAGATTCTTTTTCTTCATAAAGTCAATAATGCTCCACTCTTTAGTTTTTTTTTAGTTTTTTTTGGTACTCTACTTTTTAGTTGTGGTGATTCGAACCCCTGATTATTTGTAATTGGTAATTCGGAGTCTCGGACCTCCTAGAAACATCCTAACAACTAAGTTACACGTCACCGCTGTAGGATAAATTTGCTTTGTGATCACCGCTGTAGGATAAAGTTACACATCACCGTCTAGTCATTTACTTTGTGATCACTGCTGTAGGATAAATTTTTACCACTAACCAACTAAGTCGTGTTTCATTGACTAGTAATTACATATACTTGAATTTCAACAGAATAAATACAGCGTAGAATACGAGTATAAAAATACGTAGAGATTGAATAAATTTTGAATAGGTGAAAGACAGAGAGGACAGAGTCAAGTGCTCTTTAGTCACGCAGCTGTCATTCGAGTACACAAACCCACAAATCCCAATTCCCTCCTCATATACAGCAAATCAGCGTTTGCAACTGTCGGATACCTTTTCCCCCTTTCTCTCTCCCTCCCTCTCTCCCACTCCGCCGCAAACAATCGGAAGTCGCTCCGCATTGCCGCCGATCTATCAATTGAGATCATGCCAAAGCTCGCGATCCATCGACGATCGGAAATTTGTTGAATTTTCGCTCGATCGGATGGCGCACCACCAGCATTACCGATCGCCGTTCGGCGACACCACGCTCACCAAGGTTTTCGTCGGAGGCCTCGCCTGGGAGACTCCGACCGACGTAATGCGCGGCTATTTCGATCAATTTGGAGATATTCTCGAAGCTGTCATCATCACCGATAAGAACTCCGGCAAATCCAAGGGCTACGGATTTGTGAGATTTCTCATTTTCTATTTTATTTTATTTTATTCCTATTCGCTTTTTCATCGTTGGATATTTGAATTTCATTTAACACTTTTTTTTAATTTACATTTTCATCTTTGGATAATGACATGTTATTATTTTATTAATTTATTACTCTTACTTATATTTACGAGTATAATAATAATTATTATTATTAATTGATATATTTACAGGTGACGTTTCGTGATCCTGAATCCGCTAGGCGAGCTTGCGCCGATCCGAACCCGATGATCGACGGGAGACGAGCCAATTGCAATATCGCTTCGTTGGGGCGGCCTCGACCATCGCCTCCTCGAGGCACATTTTTCAACTCAAAATCGAAATTTAAAATACATTCGAATTTTGAATTGAAATTTGAAATATTTGGTTTTCGGAATGTAGGTAGAAATCAAGTTGCCAACGTGTATCAAGGAAGCGGAATGGCGCAAGGGGGAATGTCGTCGTATCTCCCGTTGCCACCGCCTCCTCCTCCCGTGGCGCCCCATCCGCCCGTCATGTACCCACCTTACGGGTATAGTATAATATACGTGATCGCGTATTTTATTTCATCAGTGCATAGTAAAAATATTACTACTACTATTTATTTATTAAAAAACGATAATCAAGAGCTAAATTAAAGTGAAATTATTGAATTCAATTGAATGCAGTAGATATTGGCAGATGGATAATAAATAATAATCGATGTATCAAAATTGTCAGTCCACAGAGACTTTTAATGCTTTTAAATTCTATTATTGAAAAGCAAATATATGTAGAAAAGTTAATATAAAGATTTTGATTATTAAAGTAAGATTAGAACTAATCACTATTGTTTAATTAGTCATGATTTGGAAGAATATTGATGACAGGTGTTAATGGAGTGTAACTCATTATAAAATAGGCATCCATGAAAAGTTTTAATTAGTTAGTGTTACTAAATCATTGTTAAATTTATTTAATTGGAAAGTAGACTTTTGAGACGTGTCGATCACTTATTCACGAATTTAGACTTTATTATTCAATCAACTTTTATCTATCATGGTAGCCAATACATTAGTTAGTTAACATTTTTAAGTGAATAATTATTTCAATATTTTCCCCCTATGATAGTAAATTAGTTGATTTAATTTGTTTGAATACATATTTTGATTTAGGTACACAAGCTATTCACCCGATTATGCTTACCAGCAGCAGGTTAGCCTTTTTTAATGTTCAAATCTCTTTACTAGTATAATATTTATAATTTCTCAACTAGTTCGACATAGTCTATCATGCATGTTTAATACTCATATAGATATAATATAATTAAATACTTGTATGCGTAATTCAGTGCCAAAATAACATGCAAAAATGGAATTATATACTTTGTCTCATTTTAATTGACATATTTTTTAAAATAAAATTATTATTATCTCCTACTTTGTTTTCACTTCACTTAAATCACAAAGCAAGACTATATAAATCCGTTGATGAATTAGAAAATGCTCCACTTAGAATGAGATGGATTACTAGATATCTTATCGAGTACCATCTGTAAACGTGGCTCTCTTTAGTTTATCTAACTCTTATTTGTTTTTTACATTTATTTATTATTGACGTCTTTACTTTTACAAATTACTACTTCAAATCTAAACTCAGTTTGTTCATGTTATCTATAATATCATGAACGCAATTTAAGGTATTTGTATCAAACTAAAAACTCTCTCCGTCCACAAATAGTCTTATTTATGAATAACACAAGTTTAACATGCAATTGGTAGGTAACATGGGTAAAATAAAATAGATAAAGAGAAAAAATTATGTGAAATTTTTTATTAATAGAAATGAGAAATATTTTGGTGTGACGAACTAAAACAGATAAACTATAATACTAAATGGACGGGGTGAATATATAAAACTAAACAAATAACGTTAGTCGTGGACTAAAGCGAACAATATAAATAGATGGTACTCACATATACTTAGCATAACTTTGAGATGTACATATATGTGAATGTGTGAGAGCCATTTTTAGATGTGCACACAAGTAAAGAGCATATTCTTGTTTAAGCAAAAACATAAGGCATTTTTATTTGGACAGACAATGTACAATCCACATATGCAGCAATCACAGTACTACAATCAGCTATATGGGGCTTCATCCTCTGCGTTGGGCTCACCCTATTACTATGGGTACGCACCCAGAGGAGCGTTTTCAGTGCCTCCGGCGCAACGTATGCCGGGTCCGTCTTATCTCTACTATCCTACGCAGATGGAGGGCACCTCTTTAACCTATCCTCCTACCCCTCACCCCCTCCCTTCACTACAACCAATAAGACACTCGCTTCCTTCTCCTTCGGGTAAGTGTTTTTTCCCAATATTTTTCTACATATTTGATTTACTATTCTTGCTATTTAATCATACATTATTATATGACTTGCGTTTACGAGAATAGTCTTAGCAGTGAGCGACACAAATTTGATACAAAATTGATATAATAAGTGAGTTAAAGAAGAAAATATGGTTGATATATTGTTAGAGAAAAATAAAACTTAGTACTACTACTATAAATATTTACTATAAATAGATAAATACACTACTTTTGGTGAGTCAAAATGGTAAAACAAATCTATTTTTTGTGAGACGGAAGTGGTATGATAATATTTTTCTCTATTGTTTAAAGTATAATTTCTTATTTTAGCATTTAATCGCAATTTATTTTCGTTACTTTCTGTTTAGAGATGGTTATTTTTCTGAGTGTTTGAGGTGCAGCAGTTGAGTATGATAATAAATAAAAAATATATTGAACTTTTTAAGAAATTAAAAAAGATAAATTTTATTTTGAATATAAAAGGTGGATATTTGATATGAATAATTAAATAAAATACTGGATAACTTGGATGGGATAAATGAAGTATTATAACTTTTTAATTATATGAATATACCCAACTATGTATGGAGTATTATATTGTGATAAAAAAAATTCTCTAATTTTATCCAAAAAAATAAGGAATCTAACAAAATTATGAGTGAATCTAAAATAATTCATATGGTCGTGTTTGACCACATTGAAGATAGTCATTTTCCACTTGCAGTCCTCCACGTGGTGACAGGCTTTATCCATGTTGGATTTCTCTGCAGCAATTAGTTTAATATTGTGTCTCAATTAATTACAAAAGTTGGTTTATCCAAAAATATGATTTTAACTTAAACGACACAAATTTTGTGTCCTATTTATAGTATGACTATGCTTAACGAGTAGTACATGGTTGGTTTGGTTTACATTTTGTGAATTAAATGATCCTTGCCATATTAAATAGTAGTACCATCTAAATTTATTATATATATTGATTATCATTATAGTTTTAATTTATTACGTACTCATAGAAAAAATGCCCATAAATGAAATTACCAACTCCATAATAATGATATTTCATTTATGTAAACCATGAAAGTATTCAAAATGTGTATAATTAGGATAAGATTGAGTTTTATTGATATTATATCACGTAATATTAGTCTTGACTTATAATGTTTGATATTTTCTACGTATAAAACTAATGTCGGATTAGTTCGATTTCGAAAGTTGTTTAAATATATTTTAAAAGTATAAATTAGGTAATAAGTTTACAAAAACAACTAATGAATTCAACTAAAAATTAAAAAAAAAAATTGGAAGTTGGAAATTCTAGGATGATATACCAACCATTCACTCTAATAAATGTAATGAATAAATCTATATTTTGTAATTGGATTATAGGTGGGATATATAAATATATATAGGGAGAAAATAATGTGAGGATGTGAGAGGCAAGGGACCCAAGATTGAATGTGTAAGCACGTGATATGAGCTGGTGGTCTGACCCATTAAAATGGGACAATCGGAATTCATGCCACCACCATGTGCACCTCAGATAATTTCATCTCGTCTCGCATTTTATTTCACTACCATAATCATGTATCGTCGCGAAAATAAATTAGATTTATAATGATAGTGTAGATTTAAATAATTGTGTGTTAGTGCATTTTGCACTATTTTTGTGATATTTGAACGTCATCTAGTCTATTCTCCTAGCATTAATTGTTTAACGGAAACACATCTTGTCTCAGTATTTTGTTTCACTGCCATAATTATGTGTTGTTGTGAAAATAAATTAGATTTATAATAATTGTGTTGATTTAAATAATTGTGTGTTAGTGCATTTCGCACTATTTTCGTGATATTTGAACGTCATCTAGTCTATTCTCCTGACACTAATTGTTTAACGGGAACACATCTTGTCTCAGTATTTTGTTTCACTGCCATAATTATGCATCGTTGGGAAAATAAATTAGATTTATAATGATCGTATAGATTTAAATAATTGTGTGTTAGTGCATTTCGCACTATTTTCGTTATATATTAATGTCATCTAGTCTATTCTCCTAGCACTAATTGTTTAACGGGAACACATCTTGTCTCCGTGTTTTGTTTCACTATCATAATCATGGATCACCACAAGGATAATTTAGTTTTATAATAATTGTGTAATTTATAATCATTGCCTATTTTGTTATATCTAAACACCATCAACTCTATTCTATTATTGCTAATGTTTTAACGAGTCTTTAATGCCATCTTGTCTCGTACTTTATTTCACTATCATAATCATATATCACCTTGAAAATAAATAGATTTAATTACATGCTATTTAAACATCGTTTAATCTCATATTTTATTTCACTGCTGTTATTATGTATCACCTAAAGAATAATTAGATTTAGATAATTGTATGGATTTAAATCCTTTTGAGTTAGTGCATTTCATGATTTTTAAGGATATTATGTAAATGTACAATTTTTGTATATTTATCTTTCCTTAATTGTGCATATTAGTCCATATTCATAACATTTTCTAGATTTTTTAGCACCGTCTCGTCTCATGTCGTCTAGTCTATCACTAATCGTTTAACGGGTTATGGGCATCGGTTTTTATTCGTGTTTTTCTCTTGAAACAGATTCAGTGGCTCCTAATCAAACATCAACGGAAACTGAAGCGGGACCGGCTACTTCGACAAGTTCAACTGCCTAAGACAGGAACCTTGGAGTAAATTCTTTTAAATTAAAAAAAGGTGTTTATTGTACAATATTGAAAATTAATCGATATTCCTTTTTTTTATCTCTCAATAAAAATATCATTTATGTAACCATTCAATTTTCCCCCCTTTTATCAGTTTTAGGGGTTGATCATTCATATTAACAAACAATTCTCATTAACGAAGACTTTCTTTCTTATTTTTAAATTTTAGATGAATTTAATTTTAAGTGTTCCATGTGTTATAGAATAATACCTTTTTTAAAATTGGGGAGCTTTTTATTCGTTAATTATTTTCATTTTCAAGATGTTTTTTCAAGTATTTACCAGCTTCTTGAAACATGTGTAATAAATTTGTGATCGCCTATCATGAACACCATTGATTACTACTATTATATTTTTTCTCTAATAGATTTAAACTATTACCATGGTTATCAATTATACAAAAATACTACTATAAATTATAACTTGATTTTATATTTATAGCTAGTCCAATAATTAGGAGGCTTCATCGTGGCCAATAATTGGCCTGACCAATCACTTATAGACTTTTATGTCCTTTGGTCATTTACAAATGGAAAAAGTTATATAATTGGCTTTCTCTTTTTTCACTACAAAGTCTCCAAAAAGTCACAATTAAATAGCTTAAAAACAAAGATCATAAGTGCTTCCATTTCTTTTCAATTTTAGGGTTCTTCGAAATCCCAAATTCGAAATATTGATTTAGCTCTTCACACTTATGGTGAGAGGAAGATGAAAAAAAAAAGTGTCTAGTTGTGTAGTGCTATAAATTGTTTTGGTGGACTTGAACTTGAAAATGTGAAAGATTTCACTAATTAAGTAGTCCATTATTAAAGGTAAATGTGTGATTTGTACATAGATTGTGTGAATATTCAAATCCAAATCTATGTATTCCAATGGCATATTTATAATTATAATCATATCATTAAAACTATTAATATATCAAAAATGATTACTCCTTAATCCAATTTTTTTGCTCTAATAATACAAAGCGTAGTTTCCAGCAAGTTGTGTTATGATTTAGAAGACTGAAAAAATGGGGGGATTACATTTTTTATACTAAAGTAGTAATAATTTGGGTTCAAATAAATAATATTTCAAATTGACATTTTTATGACAGGTATAATTTAGGATTTTAAACTTAATTCATATGAGAGATTGTGTGATAATAATATTGATTTGTTAAATTTTGCATTTCCGTTTTTATATAATTAAGGATACGTTAAAATACTTAGGTACTATTATTTTATTAAATCTAAGTTAAAGCATTAATAGGTACATGAAATTTGATAATAATTTTCTATTTAAGAACTAGATTTGAATTAGTTATAAACAACACATTAAATTATTGGGCTATAAATTAATATCCAGTTTGGGCTTTAAATTTAATTACTAATATTCATGTTTACTGGACTTCACTAATAGTATATATTTGTGGGCCTTATTCGTATGGACAAACCATAACGCCAATAGGTAGCCTTTTCATGTTGGGTTGCACCTTACATAAGTTTAGTTTGTTTTGAGAAAATTAGTGATCAAAATAAGTAGATCCTATCAAATAAAATGATTAAAAAAATATTAGTAGTATATAGTATTTATTTGACAAACCAAAATTAAGGTATACCATAATGGTGATTGTCCTTGTAAATTTGTGGGGTGTCTTAACCTGAAATACTATATAAGTAGGAATGCAGTATTTTAATTTAATACTTCATTTTTTTATTTTATTTTTTTGTATTTTACTTTTGACGCTTAACATAAAATATTGGCATGTAAAATTATTATTATTTTAAAAAAATACATGTAAACTTTGCAAGGAAATACATTGGTGAAAAAACTATAATCCTTTCAAGTATAATTGGCCCGATGGGTTAGCATGACGCACACAAGTTTATTGTTGAATTAGTTAAAGATTTTTAGCCCAAAATACTTGCAATCGATGATTAGCAAAATTATACTCGCTCGATCTCACGATAGATGTTACATTTGAGTGATAACACGAGATTTTAATTGATGTTTCATGTGTCAAGTAATAAAAGAAAATATATTTTTATATATTAGTGTGTGAGAAATTTTTAGAAACAAGTTTTATGACATCTTTTATGAAATAAATTAAAATAAAATTGTGCTAACTTTTATAGGACAGAGAGAGTCCTGAATCTCTAAACAAATAACCATACAATATTACTCCATCTTTGCTATACAAAATGATGTATACCCCTTCAAAGAAATATACTCCAATATTACTCCATCTTTGCTATACAAAATGATGAATAGTGAATACCCCTTCAAAGAAATATACTCCCTCCATATGCAAAATATAGAAACATTTGAAACGCACGACTTTAATACACAATTGATAAAGTAAGTGAGAATAATTGGTAAAGTAAGAGAGATGAAATGAAAAAAATAAGTAAAGTAAGAGAGAAAAAAAAAATAGTAAAAATAGAGTCAATGAATTGTGGGATCCATGTCTTTAAATAAAAATATTCTAAAATTTTTACTTTTAAGGAACTGTTAAAAATGAAAATAGTTGCTATTTTTAAAAAACGAAAAAATACTTTTTAAAATGATGGAGTAATATTATTCATTCTATTTTATTTTATGGTGAAGGAAATGTTTTAACTTTTGGATGCAAATTTAATAAACAATGGTAATGTATGTCAACATAATAGAAATAGGGGACAATTCACGGGTAATGCACCTGCGCCGCCGTTCACACTGCCGACACGTCATCTGCTGCTCTCTTCTCATCAATCATTCATACATACCACTGTCGGTGAATTTATTTTTTTATTTAATAAACCGGCAATTTCATACTAGTATTATTGTCAAATTTATTTATTTGAATTACTAACATAATTACATTGCACAGATCTGGTCATTATAATTTTAACTATTCGTTATTAATTTTTGTGTATTGAATATTACGTACATTTTTAAATTATTACTAGTTTTTATTAATGATTTTAGTAATGCCTACGCAATTATTAACGTACCTTTTTATATACACTGTGACAGTTTAATAAACTTAATAAACCGTTTCCACAATTTATTAAAGTTAATACTACATGTGAAGCGGCAATATTTAAGTGTATTGAACGTGCTTTGCATTGACTTAAGATTCCTATTTGAGAAATTTTGATAGTGGCTGTTCGGTTCATGAAACAAAATTGTCTTGAGATGTAGTGTAACATACAATAAAATAGACCTTGGCTAGGATTAAATTAGTCTTATGTATGATTGTAGAGTAGGGTGGAGAGGAGAATAATGAGTAGAGGGAGATGGACTAATTAGTAGGAGGGGGTGAGGTGAGATGGATAGTCATGAGATTAGGGGAGAAGGAGTCCATTCAAATGGGCCAAAACAGACCTAAATCTACAATTGTTAGCTAAAATTTTGTTAAAAATGTGAATGGAGAAGATAAAAGTTATCTTGGGAACCGAACGGGCACTTAGTATATTAGTACTAACAAAAGATGTATTAAAAAGAATTGTGAATCGTAACTAAATCAAAAATTGGAGCGAAGTAGGAGTACTATATACTCACTTGATAAAGTACATTAACTAAAGTACATTAACCAATAGTGATAGGGATTAGGCATACTGTGCATCATATAAATTACTCCCTCCGTTCCAGATTAAAAGTCACTTTTTGCCATAAAAGTTCATCCCAGTTTAAGAGTCACTTTTAGAATTTTCCATATTTTGTCATACAATTTTACCCCATTATTCATCAAAATTACATTAAATTCCATTAACTAAAATAAATCAAAACAAAAATCAAAAGTCAAAAGGGACCCACCTTCAACCAACTCCACCATCTCACTTCATTTATTACACACTTCAACTCTTTCTTAAAACCCGAGCCATAACAATAAGTGACTCCAAATGTGAAACGGAGGGAGTACATCCCAAAGAAAAATCGACAACAAATAAATTACTTTTCAAATATTTAACTAAAGCACCTTATCTTGTAATCTTACAATTTTGTGCTATGATACTGTTGGATTATCACATATTAATTAGATACTACTCTCAAAATCCCAGTTTAAGAGTTCTATTTTGCCATTTTCGTCCGTACCAATTTAAGAGTCACATTTAGAATTTATTATATTTGGACATAAAATTTAACTTCATTATTAATGAAATTTACACTCAAATGTCATTATTTTTATAAAAATAAAATAAAATAAAATACTAAACATACAAAAAGCCCACTTTTTACTACCCCACTTCAATTATTACACACTCCAACAATTTCTTAAAACTCGTATCCTAACTGAATTGCACTTCTAAATTAGGATGGATACTTCTAAATTAGGATGGATGGACTATTATCTACCTAAACAATAAAATATATTAACATCTATTGACGATGATGATGTAAGAAAAAAAAAGAATATAGATAGAAAAGACACCTTAAACGCAATTTCTCTGGGAATAAAATTTGGATGATACCAAGAAACAATCTATAATTATCAATCAACTTAAACAATCTCAATAATATTAAACATCCTCTCACGAGTGGCCCCACACGTGATTGAAATATAGAAAGTCTGCATGTGAGTCTGTGAATCTTAAATCTCAATTATCGCTCTCAAATTATTAGCTTTTATAACGTGCAAATGAATTATTTTCAACAAAATGGATGTTACATTTTTTTAAATTCCTTTATCTCTTTAAAGAAAAAAGTTTTGTATATTTCGCATTTTTTAAATTATTTAATTTAATTTAATTCCACATAAGTAGCTATGCCGGATACATCAAACCTTTACCAACCAACCATAAAACACAACCACTTTATCATCTTAAATATCATTTTCCAACTTTCTATATAAATGATTGGTGAATTTAATTTTTGTTACATAAATTTGACTATGAGTTCAGTAATACTGCAATTTAAAGTCGCTTCATGCTTTACCCTTTTTTATACTATATGTTTTTTTTTTTTTTCCCATTTTGCATGTGTAATAAATACTAGTACTCCATATTACTATTAATTACTTATACTTTTAATATTACTCCACAATTTATTTTAGAAAAGTGATGATTGTGACGTCAGATTAGACCAATTACTTAAAAAAGTGTAGGCAAGTCATTAACAAATTATTTATAAAGTTGGGTGCATGTTAATATGTCTAGTGATAGCACATGATGATACAATATATACTAGTGTCTTTTTATTCGTAAGTAGATGAAAATAATAAATAATAAATTAATTATTTTTACTATTATCAAGTAATAATATATGTTGGCATTGATTAAGTGGCAACATTGAATGTGATCCAACCATGTTTTAATTGTACAAATATAAGAAATGAAAATGACATAAGCTAATAATCACTTATGTGATTCACACAAGGCACATGACCAACAATTTTATGATACTATGCTATTTTACTTTCTAAAATTCTACTCTCTAAAAAGTACTGCTAACTCCTTAATTCGTCGATAAATATTACATTTTGCAATTTTGGTCCGTCCGTAACTAATTATCTCATTTCACTTTTACTATATATAACAAATACCAAGTCTGACATTCCGTTAATTAATTTCACTCACATTTTATTAGTACAAAACTATTTTTTCACATTTTTTAAAAATCAAATTGCAAAAAAGTAAGATATTTTTGGGCATAAGGAGAGAGTTATTATAAAACTAATTTTTTTTCATCTACATAACCAAAAAAAATCGTCATTATAAATTCCAAATGCATCTTATAAAATTTCAATGCAAACTATAATAATGGTGCCACTATATAATAATGTGACTCATGACTCTCTCTCACCAATATTCATGAGCAAAAATTTGTGGATTCAAACGTAGGAACTACGTAATAGTATCCAATCTCTCTGTGGGGGACCAAACCTCATAACATGGGGTGTGTTTGTAAAGATGCATTATTGAATTGAAATATAGAAAATTATCATCATATATGGATGAAGTTATTAGTTTGTTTTAAATAATAATGTGGGTAATTATGAGAATTCCATTAATTTATCCTACCAAAAAATGGAATTTTGAACACCACCCTCTTGTCCATATGCCAAAACACAAAAAAAGAGAGTACTTTTTTCCATCTCTCAGTTTAGCTTATAGTAGTCATTAAAGTTAACTTTATTTCAAAATATCCAAATATAAGATAATATAGAACAAAAGTATTAAATATATTGCCGAGACTTTATGCTTGACAGAGTTGTTGAAATAAAAATTGCTATACTATAAATCTATAATCCAGTCAAGATTTTTCAAATGAAAATATATAAAAACAAAGAGACAAATATAATACTATGAAATGTCAAAACTAGACTAGCATTAAAGAAATAAGTGGGGGCTTGCACTATGCCTTGGTAATTAATGACAAATTGACCCATATATAATTGTAAATCATTTTTGTGGGTTTGACAGTCCATTATATACCATCATTGCACCCAATCCCTATGTGCTGTAAATTTTGTCCACAATATAAGAACTTTGGTATATTTAGGGCATCCGTATCGACGTGCTTAGCGCTTAATACGAGTACACAGTACTCGTTCGTAGTGCCTGTTTAAACACATAATACTGTCTTAACACGAGTATGCGACACTAGCTCGTAATTAAGGGCCTACACGAACATGTGATTCTGACTGCCGATACATGCCCATCTATTTTATAAATTTTTTTTGTGACGTAAACTTACAAATAATGCGCGACATATCGATTTTTGAATAATTTATATATGCTCTAGAGGGGACGAAGAGTAGACAAGGAGACATACAACAGTGTGCAAAGGCACAAAATACATTCACGAGTGAATACAACAACATATTAATTAGTATAGTAGTTTCCTATTTCTGAATTCAGTGCTTCATGATTAGTACTCCCCCTATCCATCACTAGGAGCTTCATTATTTTTGCATATTTATTTTATAAAAATGATAATAAATAATTAAAGTAGAGAAATGATAAAATAAAGGTGAGAATAATGTTAAGAAGAGTCTTCTTAACATTACAGAATGTGATTTGTACTCCATATTTTATTCTGATTTTTGTAGAAACTTATAAGCCATTACCATTTTGAAATACAATATTATTCCATCATAGTAGTATTATATTAATATGTTATAGACATTCTAGCATTTATCGCCACCTCAAATCGAATAATAAGATAGATTAAATGCTCCAATCAATTCAATTTATAAATAAATAATTAGTTTCTATTTATAATTAGTGATAATTATGATGTAATTAGAACGGGTGCCCCATGCAATTGGATGCATGTTATTATTATTCTTTTATTTATATTCACATAGTACTTTAATAGATTAAATAAATATACTAGTATTATATTTATATAAAAAATACTAAATACATTAAGTAGGAGTACTATCTATTAGATCCATTGCACAGTAGTTTTTATTAGATCCATTGCACTGTAGTTTGTTGTGGTAATGTCGACTGGGAGTTGGTGACCTATTTAATGTTAAATGAGTTTCAACACGTTTTATATATGGATATTTCTAGTTTATTTAGTCTCCACGATATATTCAAAAATATTATTTTATTTTTGTTAGCATTTACTGTACTATATTAAAAATAATTCTAATAATTATTTGTAACTTTTATTCACCGTAACACATGAAGATTTTGATGACATTAGAGGATGGGCGATCCAAAGAATATCCAATAAACTCTAATATTCAGTTTGACAGGTGTGTTTCAATTCCTCTTCAACTTGTTTGTCTCTGCTATCCTTTATGTTTTTTTTATTTACCGTTGATATGAGACAACTCTGATCTAGGTTAGTGTCGTGACTCGTGACCTTGTTTATATTCTGTGTTTCTTTTAATAATTCATTAGGGATGTTATCGTATCTTATCGTTGTCCTTGTTGTATAGTGTTTTTCTTTGCTGTTAGTCAGTACCTTTATATTTGGAGGACTTTGTGCTCCCCTTTTGAGAGTTGGAACATTTTCTACTAAAAAACTATTACTCCTTATTATTTATTTAGATTATATGCATACATTATTTCAGAATAATAAAAGCTTACACACAACCACATAAGTGTTGCTATAATATAATGGATAATCACATTGAAATAGTGACTGAAAGTGTTCCACCTATTGCTTGTGATATTATTCATAAAATAATCATCGCCTCACTTATCAAATTTGTTATTTAACGACCGATCCAAGATCTAAATTGAACGAAAACTAGTCAAAACAAATCATAATTTAGGCTATTTATATGTGAACCACACTCAACTTTGACTTAACCAATGAAATAGTGACAATAAACAATTCTAAATAAAATAATAAAAAAAAGAATAGTATCTAAAAAGGTTGACTAAACTCGTATCCAACTTGTCCTATTAAAAACCGCGTTACACTCCAAAGTCCAAACGCAAGTGACTTCAATTTTTTAAATCTTGATTAATTGAATTCACACTAAATCTCAAACCTATAATTTAGTTGTGGCTATAATTAATTCCACCTCTATATTACTAAAACTATGCAAATTGTACATTTTTCTATTGCCTACACTACTTTGTGCTATCTAATAATAATACATAATTCGATGTTAGCTATTTTAGAATGTTAGGAATATTGATTGTGACTATTTTGGACATGTTCACATTTTATTAAAGTTGGTGAAAATGCCTACCCAACCTAATACGTTAAACGTGACCACTACGTTGGTAATATGTAGTTATATTACCCTAAATAATATTGCATTAAAAAAGGTATATATACTTATATAAATACACATATCGATTGTTTGACTCATAAAAAAATATTTTATATTGTTTGGCCACTTCCAACTTTTAATTAAGTCGAGATAACCATGCCCATTTCACTATATTAATTTGAGGATAAAGCTATACAGTTGGCTGGCCAAAAAGAGTATTTTTATAAATGTTAACAATATTAATTAATTATCTTATTTAATACTTATTTATATCTATTTACATTATTCCACGTTCAATTCAATAAAACAAGAAAAAAAATGTATTTTTAGTTAATGGAAGTAAATAAGAATTGAAGTTTTTAATTATATGTAATTAATTTGCAGGTTCACCTCATTTAGGTAGTTTCCTCGAGATTTGGTCTCTCTTTGACTATCTGATTAATCTTAACTAACCATTAATGCTTAGGGTTTTTAAAAATAAAAAGATACTAAGACGATAAGGGTCAATTTTACAAAGATCGAATCGATTTTTTTAAATGTTATATTAAATTCACTATTTATAGCGTATTAGTATGAAATTATATTACTATAATCAATATGGCACCGAAACTTGAGGGGCCACTATTAATTGACAAATGACAAGTGCATACAATTCCTTATCCGGCCAAACAATTAACTTTATTTAATATCTACGATCCAAAATAGGAGTATGACATAAATATATGACCTATAGATGTGCATTGTATTTGTACACATTTTATTTTTATTTCTTGAATCTTCAATTTAATCCCTTTCTAGTATATGCTACATAAAATCTACTACTACTAATTAACATAAAAAATGCAAGAAATTCTCATTTTTGTAAAGAGAACCAAACATCTTGTATTATTAAGCTATAACCCCTGGATTAAGACTTGTTTTAATGTGATTGGACCTTACTATTAATGCTCACAATTTTAGTTAGTACATCATATTCCAACTTAAATTAAAAATAAAAAGTACTCCCTCCATCCCAGAAAATTTGTCACCTATTTCCTATGTTGTCCGGCTCTAAAAATTTGTCACCTATTTCCTTTTTCGTCCGTCTCTAAAAATTTGTCATCTTTCACTTTTACCATTTTTGGCAGTGGACCTCGTATTCCACTAACTCATTCTCACTCACATTTTATTATAAAACTAATATATAAAAGTAGGATCCATATGTCACCAATTTTTTCAACTCACTTTCTATTACATTTCTTAAAATCCGTGCCGAGTCAAATGGTGACAAATTATGGGGGATGGAGGGAGTAAAAGATAAAACCATTAATTAATCTTTGAGGTCTAATTACTCACATTAAATATAAATGTAAAAAATATTTGTAGTGTACTTACATTCAATTTCAATTAAAAATTAAAAGCTGGACACAATTGAAAATTAAATCAATCAATTCAAATTAAATGAGAAATGATATGAACTCAACATTTATGAACTCAAAATTAAAAATATTTACTTACAGAGAGAGAGAAAAAGAGAGAGAGATCTTCACCGAGCTATAAGATTGGATCCCACTCCTCAGTAGAAATTCTTCACAGTCCAACAAATTGTATGCATATATAAATGTATATAAAGCCCATTTTCCACTTGGCTGAAGTCTCCTTCATCTATACTTTCTAGCTGGAAATTTTCTTGCTCCCAATTCTTGAATGTGATCTGAAGCTCAAGATTGAATTTTTGGGAGGCAGTGTGAGTGTGTGAAATCAAGGGTTGAAGGAGGGGTTTAAAGAAACGACAAATAAGCCTTGGGTTGTGAGAAATCCATGAAAACTTGCCCCATAATTAAGCTGAAAGTGAGGGCTATCTTGTTTCTAGCAAAGTTTGCATCTTTTTAGGTAAACTCTGACGCCCAGAATTTATGTTGTTGTTTTCTGTTTGTATTTGATCATTTGGTGCCATTGATCCAACTGGGTCTTTGTGTTTTGGTTTTGGGAGTTATATGGCCTTCAATTCAGTGTTTTTTGTGTTCAGTAACTCGAATCTTAGTTGTGTTTTTGCAGATATATGCTTAATTTATCACTTAAAATTGGTTTCTTGATTTGGATTTTGTGTTTCCTATTTTTAGTTTTAGTTCAAGTCACATGTAGACTGTAAAGCTTTCTCTTTTAGATTTGATTTCAATGTAATCTCCACAAATCACGTTATGTATTTGTATCCATGTGTTTCCCATAAATCACGGTGTGTGACTGTGTTTTTTTGATGTTAGAAGATTTAGTATCAGATTTGGGAATAGTCCATTCCAAATTCATCACTTTCTTTATGATCTCTGTTTTCCCTTTTTGCCTTTTTGCTGTTTTGATTGGTATTGGTATTGATTCTTTAGCTTTTATGTGATGGGGTTGTTTAGGTAAGTAAGTCAGATGTCGAGGCCTCTTCACCGGGGCGTTTTGAGTGGCGGGGAGCGATTCTCGGGGAATAGTAATGATTATTGGGATGATTCTCAGAAGAAAGATAAGTTGGAGAAGGAAGATTTGCATCGGAATCAGCTAAATGGAGCTGATGTTACACATTTGTCTTTGAAGAACCCTTTTCGATTTCTTTTCACAAATTCGACTCATGGCTTGGGAGAGCACGGTTTTGTATCGGATCCCTTCAGTCCCAGGGTTGTTAGGAGTTGGCAGAAAGTGATTCTCTCCTTTCTCAAATTCAGTTTAGTAGCCATTGTGATTCTCGCTCTTACTGGTTCGTACTGGTGGTCGCTCTCTATAGCCTCAACGTCGAGAGGGCAAGTGTTCCATGGATATAGGCGGCTTCAGGAGCAGCTGGTCTCTGATATGTATGAAATTGGGGAGCTTTCTCTTAGTTCGTCGAAGTTTAGGGAATTAGAGTATTGTTCTCAGGAGTCTGAGAACTTTGTTCCGTGCTTCAATGTTTCGGAAAATCTTGCTTTGGGGTTTTCTGGGGGAGAAGAATATGATCGGCATTGTGTGCACGGGTTGAAACGGAATTGCTTGGTTCTTCCCCCAGTGAACTATAGGATTCCTCTACGGTGGCCTGCTGGGAAAGACATAATCTGGTTTGCAAATGTTAATATTACGGCACAGGAAGTCCTGTCATCTGGTAGTTTGACTAAGAGGTGAGTTTCGTAGTCGAATTGAAGTAATTGTTGGTTTTTTTTTTCTTTTATCTGATATCTTAATCTCTGTTATGTAATTGCAGGATGATGATGTTGGACGAAGACCAGATTTCCTTTCGTTCGGTGTCTTCTACCTTTGATGTTGAAGATTATTCTCATCAAATTGCAGAAATTATTGGGCTGAGAAATGAGTCCTCGTTTATACAAGCTGGAGTAAGTGAAATTCACCATACATCTTCTTTAAATTATTGTTCGCCACTTCAATTATGCTGTGAAAGCATGACAGTGATCGAGCAGTTGGTTGATATTTGTCTATTTAGTCATTTATGGTTAGAATGAGACGGATCATTTCATTAGAGAGTTGTCATATTCGACTCATGTTATGTGGCAATCTTTGATGCGTTTCAATGCTTAAAAACGTCTTCTCAGGGTTCTGAAATACGAATATGCAGTACTTATTTTTTGTTACATTTTCAGGTCAGAACAATCCTGGACATAGAATGTGGTTATGGTAGTCTTGGGGCACGATTATCTTCATACCAACTATTAACCATGTGTTTAGCAAACTATGAGGCGTCAGGCAGTCAAGTCCAGCTAACCCTGGAAAGGGGTCTCCCGGCAATGATTGGTTCTTTTGCGTCTAAGCAGCTCCCTTATCCATCTATATCTTTTGACATGATTCATTGTGCAAGATGTCGAGTTGATTGGGACACAAAAGGTAATCTTGATTCTGCTACGGTTGTTTTTCTTCTGGAACATAGTTACGGAGGTAAAATGATGCGACAACTTTTTCATTGATTAGATGCAATTGCATAAAAATCGAACTATCAGTTCTGAAACTAGGAAAAGATGATTCTTAGCTTGTTACAATGTTAATCTTCAAGAACTACTCGATCAATATAGTTCTCATGGTACATGTTATGCCACTAATTGTACCTTTTCGACAAAATCAAATAACATTGACTGTAATTAGTCTCTGATTGCAAATCAGATGCATTACCATTCAAAATAATC
Source organism: Salvia hispanica (assembly GCF_029641045.1). Taxonomy (NCBI): domain Eukaryota; kingdom Viridiplantae; phylum Streptophyta; class Magnoliopsida; order Lamiales; family Lamiaceae; genus Salvia; species Salvia hispanica. Next base: position 64,397,111 of record NC_142693.1, read on the forward strand.
TTCCTATGATTGAAGTGTTTTATCTCACTGAATGCAGGTGGCGTATATTTACTTGAAGTTGATCGGTTGTTGCGGCCCGGTGGATATTTTGTGTGGACCGATCCCATTATAAACTCTCAGCGCTCCTTACGCAACAAAGCCAACCTGAAAAAATGGGATACAGTGCGCGTGGCAGCAGAAAATCTCTGCTGGGATATGCTCCCACAGCAAGACGAAACTGTCGTTTGGAAGAAGACTAGTAAAAAGAATTGTTATTCCAAACGGTAAGAGGGTGATTTTCATGCTCTGTTATATAATACTAGTAATAAATTGATGGCTGCATTTGCAAATGATACATCATGTTTGCTCATTTTTTCAGGAAAAGTGGTTCCTTTTCTCTGTGTAGTAAGGGCCACGATGTCGAGACCCCATATTATCGACCACTCCCGGCATGCATTGGAGGGACTCAAAACCGCCGTTGGCTTCCTATTGAAGATAGGAGAAAATGGCCCTCACAGGCGGCATTGACCCCAGCTGAACTTGAACGATATGGTAATGTTAACACCGCATAGTCTGCTTGGTGCAGGAATCGGGATACAGGTTGTGTTACCTTTTATTGGCATCTCCTGATTGGATTTATTTTGCTTTCGTGTAGGCTATAGCGCAGACGAGTTTGCAGAGGATTCTGTAAACTGGAAATCCGCCGTCCAAGATTTCTGGTCTCTGCTTTCACCCCTCATATTCTCGGATCATCCAAAGAGGCCTGGCGACGAAGATCCTTCCCCGCCTTATAACATGCTGAGAAATGTGCTGGACATGAATGCTCATTTGGGAGGTTTCAATGCTGCCTTATTAGAGACTAAGAAATCCGTCTGGGTTATGAACGTGGTCCCTACGAGTGGTCGTAACAGTCTCCCTTTGATAGTTGACCGGGGCTTTACTGGCGTGCTGCATAACTGGTAATTCTTACATTCTGTTTTACATACTCCCTACGTTCACCAATAGACGTCTTACTTTTTGGTGGCTCGGGTTTTAAGAAATGTGAATGAATTGAGCTAATGGAATGTGCATTTGACTTATCGACTTATCATATAGCATAAGTGAGGAGTCTAAAGCTTCACTTTTTATCGACAGCTTTATGTTCGAATCATCTTTTAGCTTTCCTCCAATCTTTATGGATTTAAGGATCAGTTTTTTTTGGCAGGTGTGAACCGTTTCCATCGTATCCAAGAACGTATGATCTAGTTCACGCGGAAGGACTTCTCACTCTTGAATTTTCCGAGCAGCCAAAATGCCAAATGATCGATATGTTTGCTGAGATAGATCGCTTACTTCGTCCAGAGGTATAGTTTGTGCTTTATGAAACAACATAGTATGAACTATTTGCAAGAATGGATAAGATAATCAAGACCCGAGACCGTACTATTTAGAGCGTTGAAAAATCTGTTTCGTTTCGTGTCTAAAAGCTGAAGTCTAGATCAATGGCTCTCTTTATATGTCTAGATTAGTTGCTCGTGTGCTTCAACGTGCTCTCTCGTTGATAAATCTCTCGTTTTGCTGACCAACGTGTACAAAAAACACAGGGATGGTTGATTCTGAGGGACACCACTCCTCTTATCGAGTTTGCAAGATCTCTGACGACTCATCTGAAATGGGACGCGCGAGTAGTGGAGATCGAGAGCAACAGCAACGAGAGGCTCCTGATCTGCCAGAAACCGTTCCTCAAGAGACAAGCGAGCTGATTTTGGTAAAAGAACAAGCCACGAACGGTATATTTACATATGATAGACGATAATATTCACATTCATTTCTTTACTGCATCATCCAACATTCTTAAAGAACCGGAGGAAAGAAAGTTGATAATCGAAGAGAAAGGGTCGATAGCACGATGCAGGAACTGCATGATCGCGTTATTTTTTATAGACGCCGCAAGGTGTCTGTGTGACCGTGTAACTAGAGATCAAAAACGAAGGGGGTGTGGGGAGACAGGACTATATACCCTTTTGATGCCTCTTTTTAGGGACATTTTCATGCACATGTATACTCAAAATTGTGATGGATGGATTTATAGAAGTATACAATAAGCAAAAAATTTGTTTGCTTGTGTATACATATTCTTTTAAAGTTAGCTACTTTAGCATTTAGTGTATGTCAATTTCTTTATTTTCAAGTTTTATGATATTTTTAGAGCTATTGTTGAATACTATTTCGTCCACCATTAAATGTCTTATTTTGTCATTTCGGAATAAAAATCTATCATTACATGTCCATTTAGTGGTGTTATGATAACAGATTCAGATAGGTGAAAGCCAAATTTCTTGATTGCTTGAAATTCAAAAAACCAATCAAACCAATCAAAAAAAGGCCAACACCTTCAAATCTTGAAAAATCAAAATAAAAATCAAAATAAAAATCAAGCCTTTTCCCTCAAACTCGAATGAATTCGAGGATGGCTTCTTGACTTGTGTTTGCTCTTATGGCCGGTGCCGACGGCAGCGTTGCTTCTCCGAGACGACGACGAAGCCCCCGCTGTCGCGCTCTTCCTCACCGGCTTCCTCCGGCTGCTCCCGACCGCAGCTTTGGCACTGGAGTCCACGCGTATCTCCCGCGCCTTCTGTGGTTTCACCGGCTGCCTGTTGAGCAGCGCGAGCTTCGGGAGCAGGCTGCAGACCGTCTTCCTCAGCAGCTCGTCGCTCATGTTGCTCTGGACCGGATTCCCGAGCAGATTCACCGCAATGAGGGAGCTGTAATTTGCTACGAGCTGGCCTAGCCCCTTCGCTGTGGTGATCTTGTTGAAACTCAAGTCGAGCACGGTCAGCTTCAAGAGCCGGTGCAGACCTTCCACAGTGCTTATCTTGTTCCCGGAGAGATAGAGCTCTTTCACGAGAGTGCAGTTCGACATCCCTGTATTTGATCAACGCGTTAGCTAAGACAACGACGAGATATGTTACTTGCACGGGATGCAGATGGCGTACCTTGACCGATTCTGGAGATCCGGTTGTAGCTGAGGTCAAGCACGCGGAGACGAGTCAAGTCCCTCAGACCCTCGATCGTGCTTATGTTGTTCCTTGATAGGTTAAGAACATGAAGACCCTTTGGTAGAGATCCCGGAGTTACACGAACTGCACTAAATCATTCACAACGACTCGTGTGAGTACGTCTGCAAGGTACTTTCGTATAAAAGTGACAATTTATCATAAGTATATACCTATAAGATTGCCAGACAAGTTGACCGATCGAAGGCTGGAAAACTGCGAAATCGAGGGAATGGCTGCAAGTCGAAGGCCCGTGATATGAGCCACGCTCGAGTTAGTAGTCAAGGACCGGATGACAGTGTTGGCGTGTGAGATATCCTCCAGTGTGTCTGCAGCTGGAGGTCGAGACGGATCTGATGCATCGTTCTCAGGAGAGGACGGGAAGTGAATATCGTCTTCGTGTTGAGGTTCGTCCTTGTCCAGTAGGCAAGGAGGCTGCGAGGACGTCTCTTTCACCCACTCGTTGACTCTCCATAGAGGAGACGAGTCGGGAGGGAAAGCAAGCCACTGATTTTGAGGCCACATGCCGTGTAATCCATCCAATTTCGTGACATCCGAGCTGTGCTTGCCCCTCTCAGTCGACTCTTCTATCAATGAGCTCGGAGATCTCAAGTTTCTTGGGCCGGTGGCGTGCTTGGGCTCGACTGTATCTGATGAGTAGCCACCGCGCTGGTTGACAGGAGTGGCCTCGAGTTCAGATAGGAGCGGTTTTGTTGCATTCGCGGTTATATGCAAGTTTCTGCGACTCCATATGAACTGTTTCCACCACAGTTTCCGGCTGCCAGACGGAAGAATCTGGCTCGTGGAATGCTTCTTCAGCATCACCTTATCAGCACTGCAACGCGTCTTGATGGAGACAGGGCTTGCCCCGTCTCCTCCAGGATTGGCCGTGGAGTGCATTTCAGCTAGCTTCTGCATATCCTCGTACGACTTGCACTCCTCGAGCTCTAGAGGGGCGCTTCTTATTGCCAAACTAGAGCACGAGCGCTTGAGCTTCGGAGAAGCCCAAAACCTGGCTCTCCCAGTCCCGGGATCGCTTAGGTTTCCACTTGCATCCATCTCGAACATTGCTTCTGCGTTACTGTGTTCAGCATCGCCATCGATGTTCAAAGAGCACGAGGAATTCACTCCTCGTAGAGTTTGACTCTGTTCAAAACACACTTGGAAATTGAATTCAGAATCCCGATCCAACCAGGCAGCCCCATCGTGCTCATCTCCCCCTTCGTAGTCCACCTCAAAGGAATCAGCTGCAACGGGGCTCTCGTGATTCATCACCTTCACACTGCACCTAGAACTCCTCGGGACACGGAAAGGAACAGGAACACTGAAAGATGCTGAACTCAACTCATTCGTTTCCGAAGATATCTGGACATGATCGAGATTCACGTGCAAAGTACCGAGCTTCCTCTCTTTACTAGATGGCTCAACGAGCTCGAATTTCCCTCCCTACACCCCAAATCAAACCACTTCAACAACAAACAAACACACACATAACACAACACACAAATTCATCAAATCAAGAAGCAACTCATTCAACAATCAATCACCTTATTCTTCTTCTTTGGCCAAGAAGGGCAAAAGCAATTGAGAGGAGCCATTCCTCAGATCAAAAAGCTCACTCCAAAAACCTTAAACTTATTCAGTCCAGGCCTAACACTACCACGGTTCGCCTCCTCTCCACTTCCTTCTACTCGGGCAGAGCTGCGATTTCACACGCAACACAAAGCCCTCCCACACAGCAACAACAACAACAACAAATCCCCCCAAAATACACACGAATTTCACATCGGATTAGCCATGATCAACTGGCAGCTTCCAAGTCAATAAGCCCGAAAATCGAATAAACACACCTTCACAACCTGCTTTGCTTGCCTCCAACCTTTCCACAAACCAACACACCTCAAATATAGTGAAAAGTTGTCCAGAGTGATCAATCAATCAGTCAAACTCAGCAATGCATATATGGAACCTCAACCAACCTCCTTTCCTGTAAACCCCAGACACAAAAAAAATCACAATCCCATTTCAAGAAAGTCCCCAAAAACCAATCTTTTAACTATATCTTAACAAACAACAGATTTTGCAAGTAGCCCACCTCAAACTAGACTAGTTCCAAACATATAAGCTACCAAAAAGAAATCAAAATTTATCAGTAAACAAAAGTGTAAAAAGACTGTGAGAAACAAAGATTTATACGAATTCACATGGAAAAATATGGCCCAGTTGAAAAGCTCCAAGTATTGAGGAAGCAAGTTGCAATGAAGTGACTAGAAATAGATGGCAAATTCATGAATAATCATACGCACAATCTCTGTGGTGGTGTGGTTTGCATTAAGATATTCCTTTTAACACTATTATTGCAATTCTATTGGTACATGATTACATTGTGCTTTGCTGTTAAAGTGATACTATCATCTGCTGTGATACATTGTGAAAAGCTTTTGGAATGATTTAATAATGATTTATCATGAATGAGACAAAATAGTAATGGGAATCTGGGAAAACTATCAGTGCTATCTGATTCATGTGACTCCACTTCTGGAAAGTTCTATCTCCTGTATTGTGAAATTCATGGCATTTGCAGAGAGTGAGGTACTCCTATTTGATTGGAAATTTTATCGTGGGCACTCTAGGAAAAGATGGCTTTTTGTTGGGGAGCATTGATTGGTCAAATCTGGACAATGTTCCATGTTCTAATCTAGTATCAGGGAATGTGAAAATGACACAACCAAGTATCCTAAATAGTAGTAACATAACTGCTGACATGGGAAAAGCCAGACCTTTTGGATATTCTAATCTATCCTTCAATGACACAACTAACACAAGTTGGAAGGTGTATATAATTCATGTCCAACTCCAATTAGTTTGATGCCTTTCGGGAGTGACTCATAAACAAATCCGTGCGGGCTTGACCCAAACCGGACAATATCAAACTAATGTTGCAGTCGACTGACCAGGAGAACTCAGCCCAAAAGACTAGCCTGTTAGGTGAGAGAGCTCATTTAGTCTATATAGACCACACCAGTTGTTCTCACAACCGATGTGGGAATTGAGTCTGTAACATTCGACCCTCCTTTAAGGGCCAACGTCCTCGTTGGTCACAGCTGGTTCTTTGCCAGGCCACCATTCCGAGTTCCTCGTTGGTCACAGCCACGTTGGTCACGGCGGATGCTTTTGCCCGGCCACTACTCCGAGTCGGCCCCAAACGCACTCATTGGTCACGGCGAGTTCATTGCCCGGCCACCACTCTGAGCCGTTTGGACTCTCAATGAAAGCATATGATACAGACTAAAAGGAGAACTCAGCCCAAAAGACTAGCCTGTTAGGTGAGAGAGCCCATTTAATCTATATGTCCCACACTACTTGTTCTCACAACCGATATGAGAATTGAGTCCGTAACACATTCCGTGCCAGTCAGGCTACATCCGTTTGCGTTTGGTGCAGATATGTGTTCTTCAACGAGCACACTCAATCAGGAATGCAAACAGGCGCAATTGGCACTATCTGTCCATCTTGCAGTTCGAGAATCCCGGAACAGTTCGATGTGCTATAGAGCTCCGTTCTCCCCTTCGGACGCCGCCTTCCTCAGATGAATTCTTTTTCAACTCCATCAATAATCCATGACAATAGGTAACCAATTCGTTGCAGGATTATTCTTGAATCATAGAAATTATTTAGAATTTTGATTAGTCTTAGAATGAATAACTAGATATGGCTGTACATGATTTTTTTTTTTCTGTATCGTAGAATGTAGCTGGATTTCTCTTATCAATTTATTTCATCAACTTTTGTTGAAATGAAAATGTTAGTTTCATTTGAATTGGGTCCTTTTATAATCTGGGGTGTGGATATGAGTTGTGGTTTTTTCTCTAACTAGTTTAGCCTAGGCGCTATGCGCGACACAAAATATTTTTATTTTATTAATTAGACATTGTGAATAAGTAACATAAAATAAAAAAAATAACATCATTACATAAGATTAAAAAATAAAATGTAATACATTATATTCACGATATGGATTAACGATATAAAATTAAATAAGTTTAAATTAAATCAACATGAAATATTTATTAATTACAACACTTATATAGGTCTTTACAACAAAGAAAATTACCATCCTTAATACTACATACTTTAATATTAAATTACTAATAATATTCAATTGGTATAATTATTTAATATACCACTACAAAATATAATTAAGACAATAATATCGCCATAAAATGATAAATAATGAATAACAAAACAAACAAAAAACACAAACCACATCTATCACGACTCTTCTTCAGCCTTATTTTTCTCCTTAATCTCTAAATTGATGATTTATGCGTATGTGCAAATGCAAATGTGATATTTATGATTTTTGTCTTCTTTGCTTCCTTTAGCCATTTCGTTGTTAGATGTTTTTCTTTGCATGAAAATTATGGAAGTGATGAAGTTGGCGACGAATGTGTAAAGCTGTAGCTTCAAAATATTATAGATAGTCAACAACTTATGTGATTTCTTTATTTGTAAAAAACAAAATACTGTAGCCTAGACGAAAAAAAAAAAAAAATTAATATGAAGAAAATACTTAGATATGAAATAATATCAGTAAAATAGAATGATCTTCAAAAAGGATTTAAAAGTGCTCCTTGCCTTTTACCATCTTTTGCACAACTCTCTCTCCACTATCTCCGACTCACGTCTTTTGTTCTTCGTCTTTCACTCTCTCATATGACACCTGCTCCGCCTCATTTATGGTTTCCACAATGATAGAACATGTATTTATAGACAAAGATCACCAACAATTTCTAAAACCTTTCAAATGCAACTACACATCACAAAAAATGAAAGAACATTTATCTACCTAATAAATAGTAATTAAAACATATATTACTTTATGATATAAATAAAAAGCGTTAGAAATCATGTATAATCATATTCAATCCATAATCTTAATTGATTATTATTAGCTAAACCCTAAACCCTAGTATCAACCCGGTGTGTCGCACGACTCATTAATTTTTCTTTATATTAACTTTGTATTTTGTGATAAGTATTATGATACGAAATATAAAATCATAAATATATATAACTTGGGAGTATGAATAAAGTGTGATATTAAAACTTTTAATTAAATTTATTTATTTGAAAGTTGCGGTGTGCAAACATATTTTAGTTAGGTATGGAAATTTAGAAAACATGTTATAGGTTACATATATTTACTTAATGCAAAGAGAAAAGAGAAAAATCCAATTAGAAAAATTTACACAAATGTCTAGAAATTCTCTATCCTTGTTTCTCCCTCGTGCCAATTTTAACCATTTACACCATTTACATCCTTGATTCTTGAAGATTTCTTGCTAGTAGTTGCCGCTATCAGCTCGCTGTCAACGCCAATATCTTCCATTTCAGCCTCACTCACTCTTTATTGTAGTCACAACACCCCATGTCCTTCGTCTTTCACGGGTCTTTTAATGACTCAGAAGTATTGTTAGGATGTAGATCATCGAAAAAGGTAAATTCCAAACTTTCATTTTTTACTGATAAGATCACATATTAGGAACATAATAATTGCACAAAAATAGTGCTTAAAATAGATAAACAATCACAACTTTTTTAAAGAAAAAATTCAGTGATGCAACATGTATAAAGAATGCGATGAGGAAAGGAATTATAAGCTATAAATGATACCATACCTTTGGATACATGAAATTTTGCCAAATTTTGGGGAAGTTGATTACCGTGGGAGGAAGTATAATGTATGATGTGTGAATATTTGGTGTGTGAATATTTAGAGTTGTGAGATAATATAGGGCATATATATAGAGACTTTTCTTAATAGTATTCATATTGAAATTTATTATGTGTAACTCACATTTGATTGGTGGCAGTTTCATTTTTTAATTAGTGTAACCGAAAATTTATCTTTAGTGTAATTCACATTAATTGAAATTATGACTGTAGTAGCCGAATATCAACTGTGATTAATTTACGTAATCCAATGTATTCAACATGTCCAATGTGTTGTTGTATAGTGTAAAAATGATAAATTTGAAAAGAAGAATAAACGGCTCAATTAATTATTTCATAATTATAAAGAATATTGTATTACGAATGAAATGAATTAAAAGCAATTAACGGAAATAATCATTATAACTGCTAGTACATTAAAATATTTTCACATCTAAATTTATTTAATCAAAATTTACTTTTGCAGTTTTTATTTATTGCATTTACATCCCTTGAACAAAATAGTTATTCAAAACCGCCCAAAATTCGCCTTTTATATATGTATAGATAAGGATCAACAATAGTTCTCTATTTACTCCCGAATGACTTAGACCTCCTATTTATTGGTTAGTGATTTATATTATATTTTTTTGGATGTGGTAAATAAATATATGAGTTATGATTAAATTTTATCTTTATGTAGCTCCATCAAAATCAATCTTATATTTAATAAATTCTGCCATTCCAAAATTTATAGTACTACGTTACAACAAAAAACTGATTAAAACTTCTTTACTATCTTGAATTTAAGACAGTATTTAATTTGAGACAAACAGAAAAAGGAAAAAAAGTAAATAATATATTCTAATTAGTTGACATTTGATTTTTGCTTCAAAAGGAGATTCACTTTTCCATGCTTTTTTCGACATAAATACCATTGATAAAGAATTATGCTCACCAATGTTTTCATTTTCTAAAAGTGACATGTAATAATAATACTATCAATTAAAATATAAAATGAGGATTACTATAATCTAATCACATGAATAATGAGTTTATGAAGTCAGGAACAAATAAATCATAAACCCAAATAATTATCTATCTATACATATATAAAAGGCGAGTTTTAGCCTTCATTTTGAATATTTATAAAATTTTGGGTATGGATTTTTAAATGTTTATAAGTTTTGTGCTTACAATTTTTTTCTCCATTAAATTACCTTTAAATGACGTAATTTATTGATATAGACTAATGTAGTATCTAATTAAATCCATGACGAAGAAATTATGTAACCGTCCTAAATATATAGGAGTATTTGAATGTGGGTGGCAGTTTCAAACCATCACCCACGATCACTCAAGTCTCAACAAATGTGATTTAAACTAATTATAGATTTCGAAATTGAAATGCACCCTTTCAATAAAAAAAGAAACATTTCAGCGTTTATTGTAATTGCATATATATATATATATATATTTAAATGTGGGTTGCAGTTACAAAACGTACCCACAATTACTCAATAAATTTAATGTGATTTACACTAATGATAAGTTTTGGAGTATAAATTGTAATGAACCCTTTCAATGAAAAGAGAAATTTCTGCGTTTATATATTGGCTTTCCATACTGAAATCTGAACTAGAAACAAACATGACAAAAACCAGGATAGCTCCATGCTGCAATTCTTTTGCACCAATGATGTTCTTACAAACGTCAAAACAGGTGAATTATTTTCTATTGGGATGTTATTTTTCTGCATTTTGTAATTGTTTTTTCTCCTCTCCTCTGTATTCCATTCTCTAGGGAATAAATGAGATTCTAGAGAAATTTTAATCTGTACACATGAATTAGTAAGATTTTTTTAGTGTTGTACTTAATGTTATGATTGGGAGGAGGGGGGTCTCAGATGCTTTTCTGAAGCATTATGCTAATCGGACACAATAAAATTTGAAAGGTTTTATTATTTATTTTAATTGTTATTGATTCTTTAGATAAATGTATTTTTATGTCTATCTTGTAAGGTAAAACTCGAAAGGTTTTAGAAATGTTGTTGACTTTGAGTTTATGTCTTGCTTCCTCAAATGATTCAACTCCAACGCCCTACGACGAGAGTTCTCTTTGAACGGTATATGGAGACGGTGGAGCTATAGTCCTATCACCTATGAGAGACAGTGAAAGGTGAAGAGCCAAAAATGCAAGCCGGAAATTATGGACAAAGAGTCTTGTGAGAGAATATGAAAGAAAATTATAACTTTTAAATCCTATTTTGAGGCTCATTCTATGTCGTAGTGCGTGATATTAGTTCATACTATTTAAACTTTATATTAATGTTAGTTTATGTTATCTTTTGAGTTTATAGTTTTTTTTTTATAAATACTAGATAAATCATAGCTAATTCTTTTTATATTCGTCTCGAACTTTGCCACTTTTATAGTTGTCATGCAAAAAAATATCCAAAGTCAAGGGAATGTCAAAAGAAAGCAAAGAAGACAAAGAGCATAAAATATCACACTGTTTTTGGCGTGCATGCACAAATCATCCACTAGGAGGTTGAGGAGGAAAATAAAAAAACAAGCATGATGTTGAACTAGTGGTAGATTGAGGGAGATAGTGGTGGAAAGAAGTTGTGGCGATCTGAAGTTCATATTCATTATTATGCTATTCTTTGTTGTAATATTTTAGTTGTTTCTAAATAAGTTTATTCATACCTTATCAAACTTAAGTTGTTCTAATGTAATGTTTTGCCAATATTTGTATATATTTTTTTATTTGTTTTGTAGTTTAATTTTTTATAATAATACTAATTATCCTCCGAATATTTTTTGTCCTATACTAAATATTTTATGGTTATTTCATATTGATAGTATTTTAGCATACCGTGTATGTTGTTTAAGGACAATATATATTAAATATCGTAAAAAATAAATGTTTCATATTGATTTCATTTCGAATTTATTTAAATTTATAATTTCCAATTTTAACATAATGTTAGTATATATTTTTTAATTTTTTATCTTTTATAATGACATTGTTTCTTATTTTATTTACTTTTTTCACAATAACAAATTAGCAGAAGGAAGATATTTTAAGTCGCGCATGGCGCGGGTGTTATACTAGTTAAGCATGATAATCAACTGCATTGACATAGTAATATAGTACTACAAGAATAAATGTCAAACTACCCAAAAAAAAATCAACAGAATCAGTTGACCCATTAAATAATTCACACCATTATTAACCACAATTATTAATTTATTGTACCTCACATCATCATTTATACATTTCATTTCATTATCTTTAGTCTTAACACCCAAATTCCGCGATTAACTACTCCCTCGTCCAATTTTTCTATTTCCGTCTTTCCCATAAATTTTGTCCAATATCACTTTTCGATAGTGATAAAATACAAATTTATATATTGTACAAACTCAAAACTCCTCGACACAACTTTAACACAATTTCAATACAATATCAACACAGTGTAAAATTTCAAGAGTTTAATGTCAATACAGTATCAACACAATATCAACACAACATCAACACAACATCAATCATTGACTACCGCTGAAATTCTGTTGACATTTTTCAATGTTCTAGATCATAGTTTTGAGTTTGTACAATATTTAGAATTTTCATTTGATCACATTTCTTCCACTAACTCATATATAAAAGTAGGACCCACATTCCACTAACTTTTTCAACTCATTTTTCATTATACTCCATTCTTAACAATCTGTGCCGGGTTAAAGTGAAATCATATTGGTAGGACAGATAGAGTATTAAGCAATACGAGTACTAATATCATAAACTCATAGTTGTTCCTGGATATTGCAAATTTTTAAAAATAAATAAAACTATATATACAGAAATAATAAAATAATAAAAAATAAATAGGTGGGTGAGCGAAAGAGAGAGGAGACAGGTTGGAAGGAGAAAAGCTGAAACCAAAAAATATTAATGGTGTAGATGCTAAAACGCGCCGTGTTCCTTCTTCACCACCGCCTCCCGTCTTCAGCCTCCTCAGCTCTCCAGACCCTGATTCACTCGATTAATCGATTCCGAAAATGAGGGATCTGCGCCGGATTATCGAGCTGGTTGGACTGACGGTGTTTCTTCTCATCGGGAGGCTAACGTGCGCCGACGCCGTTAGGGCTCCGTCGCGGCCCCTATGTGCGTTGGAAACCCTCAAAGAGTCGGTATTTTCCTCCCGGAGCGACGTTTGTTACATTAATCGGGACCGATTTCCTCATGCCGGCGGCGTGATTGAGGTATAATTATGTTGAATTTTTGTTTCTATGTTTAATTTGGGGGTTTTGAGTGGAATTGGTTTCTGGATATATGCAATTGAAATTTTTGTGAATTGATGTGAGATATAGTGTTTATTTTCGTCGAGGTCACTGGTTGATCACTGAGAACTGTGAGAGGCTCTTTGGTGTGTGAAATAGGGTTTGTGAATTTTGTGAAGAAAGCTAAAACTTATTTTGATGAAGCTTTAGCTCTTGCTGTAGTTTATTTGACTGGGTGCTTGTCAACGCTTCACAATATTTGCAGAATTTACTATGATCCATTTTTATGGTGCATTTGATTTCGGTTTAAGATGTTGTAATTGAAATAGGTGGCTATATCTTTAATGCTATGAAGGTTTATTGGTGTTAATGTTATTGCTTTATGTTAGGAACAGTGAAAGGTTTTCGAATTTCAGCAAAGAAAGATTTGTGTTGTCGCCTTGCCGGGGTGATTTGTGATATGAGAAAGCTAAGAGGAGAATATATGTCTTGATTGTCTTCAACGATCCCTTTTACTTGTGAACATAAGAAAGAATTGCATCTCTAGCCTCACAAGTCACAACATAGACTTAGCATTTCTGCAAGTACTGGAGTCTCGATGCATCTTGAAATTCGATTTTAGCCCCTTTATCCGAAATACAAATGTTGTTCTATTGGGGTGGGAGACTGCTAAATATCATTTTGATCTTAATGTAATTGCTTGAGTTAGCATACACTTGTATTTCTCGCTTATTAAGGGTTCTTATTGCAATAACATATTTCCACTGTGAAGGGGGATGAGGTTGCATTGCAGAAGGCGCTGCATATGGTCCACAAACACGAAAATGACTATGTGTCTGTCCTCTTTTACTCGGCTTGGTGTCCTTTCTCCGGAACATTTAGACCAAAGCTTTCCATTTTGTCTTCCATATATCCTTCAATCCCTCACTTTGCAATTGAAGAATCGTCGGTCCGGCCAAGGTTAGATTATCGATACCTCCATTCCTGTGTTCTGCTTGATATTGTAGGAATGATCAAAGTCTAAATGAAAATCATGTCTACTTTCAGTATCCTGTCAAAATACGGAGTTTATGGGTTTCCTACCTTGATACTTCTAAACTCTACCATGCGCATGCGATATCAGGGCTCTCGCACTATGGACTCTCTAATTTCTTTCTATGGTGATGTTACGGGTAAGGTTATCAAAGAGCACTGGTATTGGTTAATGTTAGTGCCCTAAAATTTCTGGATCAGATTTTTGCTGCAGTAGACATTGTTTTCTTTAAAACGTGTTAAATCGCTACTCTGGAAAATATCTGCTATAACTCCCAGATGACTAAACTGATACTCCTAAAGAAAGCTTTTTTATGCTCTGTAAGGTTTTGATATAAATCTCATTTGCTTGAAGATTTAAACCTTGAAACCCGTCTAAAAATTCAGGCTTGAAGGCGTCGTCAGCTGATCCAATGTATTTGGAAAAGATTGGATGCCCAGGATCTGAGGAAATGCACAACACTCACCAGGAAACGTGCCCTTTCCCATGGGCCCGATCACCCGAGAATTTGCTGCAGCAGGAAACGTATTTAGCCTTAGCAACGATGTTTGTCATCATGAGGTTGCTTTACTACACTTTCCCAACTCTACGCAGCTACGGTCAACTGGCTTGGAGGAGGTACATCATAAACGCGAGCTTCAGTGGCTTGTGGGAGCATTCCGTTGTCCACATCAGTCGACTCCTGCAGCTGTTCAAGTCTCTGAACGAGCCAGGCAAGAAAAGCAATCTGCAGGAAGGAGCAAAGAACGCCAAGGCTTGGGCGTCCAAGTCTCTAGCAACTGTCTCGTTTGGGGATGCTAGCTCAAGTCGTAGTAATAATGCTCAGTAATCACAGCTAACTTCTATCTATGTACATTTCTTGGTAGCAGCTGTTCAAGTAGACAAAGATATCTCATAGCATCATCAGAGTTCGGGCTACACAAGGTCTTAACTCTTACTGGACCAACGCCCCAATCAAGCCTTGTCATCAGGAACAACGACGTGGTCAAGTGCATTCACAGCCGTCTCCTTGCACAAGCCACAATCCAGGTTCGGTGCTCGCTATTTAGGTAGGGGCGCGTAAGTGTTTCTGCAGTGATGATATATTCTTGTAACATAGTGCTGATTTTGTGTCATCATCCTAAAGAATTGTTAAGAGCATATTTTTACCTCCATTTGTGTAGCTTCCATTATTTATGCATCTTCGAGTTTCGAATTCCATCTTTCGACGTTCCAGTTTTTGTCTGGATGAATATTTCCTATTCTCCCTTTTCACGTACAAGGGAGAAATGGTGGCCGTGGCAGAGGTGGACGATGGCGAGTGGTTGTGGAGGTAGCAGTGAACATGGTGTGAGAGTGGAGAAGATGGAAGGATTAGGTCTTTTTATTGATTTCTTACTTTCTAGCATAAACTCTATACAATAAGATACCATGATCTTGCCAAATTTGGTTCGTTTTGGCTACATACTTAATGCGAGTATCACTATCGTTTAGTCCACATTTGGTCGACATTTAACCAATTTTTAACTGATATTTAATTAACTATCATTCCAAATAAAATCGAATTAAAGTATAGACACATCGAATCATATCTTTCAACAAAATTAAAATGTAAAGTAGCAATAATTATATCATTATTAAGTGACTAAGTTTATCACAACCAACCAACTATTTAAAAAGCAGATCATCTCAACAAGTACAAACTTTTATGTGAAATTCAGAATTTAATACTATATTATTCATTTTATTATTTTAATTCATCTCCAAAATTTCTTTTGTTAACCACCTCACCACGTCTTATATTTTCATTTTACTAATATCAATTTATTTACATAAACCCTTTTTAGCTAGGTCGCATATTTTTTATTGTCTCATTGTACTTAAGTCATTTCATTTTTTTGTTAACACAAATTTTCTTTAATTTCATACCCAAAAAAATACCTCAACTACATATATAGGCGTATTTATATAAAAAATCAGCTAATAATAATATGGAATTGGACTTTATTGTTGTCTAATAAAAATCTACAATAAGTATATTGCTAAAAATATTTGAAAATATATGAATTTAATATGGTATTTTGTGATGACTCGTTGGTGACAAAGCAGCAATAATTTAGATGCCAATCGCATGCGCCGATATGTGACTGAGGTCAAAACGGTCAATGCCGCAGTTTCACATTTAATCAACGGCTGTGAGCGTGCTCGATCTCCCAAACCGACGGCTGAGATGAATCGCCCAGTTTTTCACTCGAGCAATACAGTTACCTCCACCAACAACGCCATAAAAGTCGTCTGATTCTAGAGAGATATAAAAGATCGTGCACTTCGCTTTTCCACTCTTAGAATCCAGAGAGAGAGAGAGAGAGAGAGAGATGGAGAAGGAGAGAGAGCAGCAGGTTTACTTGGCGAGGCTCGCTGAGCAAGCTGAGAGATACGATGGTAAACTTCTCGCGCTACTGTCATTTTGATTTTGATTTTGATTTTGATTGTGTTTTTTGATGGATCGTTTTGCTGTTGGTTGTTTCGGTGAATTTCCGATCTGAGTGATTTTATGTTGTGTGAAGCTGAATCTGATGATTTTTCACTTGATTGATGGTTTTGGTTGGGGAATCTGGTTTTTGGCTGGTTTGATTGTGTGAATTAGCGTGTGATTAGAGTAGAGCAGCTCTATTTATATAATTGTGATGAATGTTTGCTGTTTGCTGTTTCACACTAGTGCTGAGAAGCTTTTATTGATTAGTTTGTACCGTGGATCTACCTAATTCGTTTTGTTTGATGTGTATAAATTAATGGTCTACAATCTACATATACATTCATACCTATGTATGTATATGTGAGAGGAATTTTGAGATTAGTGTGTTACCGATGGAAGTTGAGTTGTAGACGTAGTTGGTGTAATGGTAGGTTGTCCGGGGGAATGTGAACTTGTGAATATGCTGTTCAACCAAGAGCCTTATTGATAACCTAGACAGAGAAGTAGATGTTGTTTTGATAGATCGTTATGCTAGTGCATTGCGGTTTTAGCGTGTGGTTGTTTTGGTGAATTTTCTATCTGAGTGATTTTCTGTTGTGAGAAGCCGAATCTGATGATTTTTGCTTGATTTTTGGTTTGGTGGTTTTGATTGGGGAATCTGGTATCTGGTTGGTTTTATATTTGTTAATTAGTGTTGGATTAGAGTAGAGCAGCTCTATTTATTTATTTGTAATAAATGCTTGCTGTTTCACACTAGTCCTGGACACTGCTATTGATTAGTTTGTACCATGGATCTACCTGAGTCATTTTGTTTGAGGTGTATGGATAAAGGGTCTACATATGCATTCATAATTATGTATGTAGATTGAAAGGAATTTTGAGATTAGTGTGTTATCAATGGAAGTTTTGAGTTATAGAAATATTTTTGTTAGACATATTCCTGAACTTTGAATATGCTATTCAACCAAGAGCCTTATTGATAACCTAGACAGAGTAGTTAGGTGACTCATTTTAAGTAGGACATAATGAATATCTTTGTCAGCTTAAATAGCTTTTATGTGGATGTACTGTACCTGATTTTGTGTAGAAATGGCTGACTTTGAAGCTTAGGGTGTGCTTTATTTCATTCTGCATCTTCTAAGAGTTTCAGGGCTTATGTGATGATGTGTTTGCAATGTTCATTTCCCAGAAATGGTGGAAGCAATGAAACAAGTTGCGAGATTGGATGTGGAGCTGACCGTCGAGGAGAGGAATTTGGTTTCAGTTGGGTACAAGAATGTCATTGGTGCAAGGCGGGCATCCTGGCGGATCTTGTCTTCCATTGAGCAAAAAGAGGAGAGTAAGGGGCATGAGCAGAATGTGAAGAGAATAAAGAGTTACAGACAGCAGGTTGAAGATGAGCTCACTAAGATATGCATGGACATACTTGCGGTGATTGATGACCATCTACTTCCATCTTCCTCAACAGGAGAATCATCAGTCTTTTATTACAAGATGTAAGTGCATATTTAGATATTCCCTCCTCACTATTGAATCTAGCATCTAAGTAAGAACACCCCTGCATCTTTTGTTCTCCACTTTTGCTGACTTTACTTTCAGTTCAATATTCTATTGACTTAGATTTGTGAACTTTGTTTATCATTTTGTTTAGTAGGTTGCTTTTAGCTTAATACATTTTTCTAATATGTTAAGGAAAGGAGACTATTACCGCTATTTAGCTGAATTCAAGAGTACAGATGATCGTAAAGAGGCAGCAGACCAGTCACTCAAGGCGTACGAAGTTGGTTTTTTAACTTACTTTTTCTTGTGTCTGTTTTTTTATGTTTCTTGCTATTCAGTAACTGCTAGATGTAAATTACAATTGAAGTGAAATCCTTTTATGTATATTTCAGTAACTTTGTTTTAATGGATAGTTTTCTGGGTTCATAGGTTTTCGTCATACTTTGATACATCACATGATTTATAATTTGAGGAATTAATTTTGCATTTCAGGCTGCCACTAGTGCTGCTTCCACTGATCTTGCTCCTACACACCCCATTAGGCTTGGGTTGGCCCTTAACTTCTCTGTTTTCTACTACGAGATCTTGAATTCCCCTGAAAGGTGTGCCTGCTCTCTCTCTCTCTCTCTCATTGATTTTTTAAGTATACATCATTTTATTTTACAAAAAATTGGAGTAAAATATTTTTGAAATGAATTTCACATTTTAACAGTAGTATGGTCTTGATTCCTGGAAAATCATGTAGTCCAATTGCAACAAAAGTAAAACGATACTAATAGTATTACAAACAAGTACTCCAGTATTTAGTAAAATTTGATCATGTTTTCACAGTTAGTATGGGTTTGACACTGTCAAAGGAAATTTCGTTTGGCCATTTTGGTCGTTCATTGGAAGGTTCACTGTAAAATCTGTGTTTGGTACTGATATGGATGTTACCATCGCCAGGGCCTGCCACCTTGCGAAACAAGCCTTTGACGAAGCTATTGCAGAACTCGACAGCCTCAACGAAGAATCCTACAAGGATAGCACTCTCATCATGCAGCTTCTAAGGGATAATCTTACCTTGTGGACCTCAGATCTTCCAGAAGAGGGAGGTAATCATCTTTTCTTCCAACACTACTTACATCAAATTACCATAAATTAATTATCTTGATTTAACAGGTAAGTGAATCTTGCATTTCTAAAGTACAAAATACTTAATTTCGGGACAATGACCCTATGTATTCGAGTAAAAGATCTTTTATCATACTAGTATAAGATTGAATCTTATAAATGTTGTTCGGTTAAGTTTCTCATCCCTGCTTCTTTATACGGTGCAGGTGAGCAATCCAAAGGCGAGGAGATTCAAGAGGTAAGCGTTGTTAGCTTGAACAAATTTTCACCTTTCAATTCATAACATTAATTACTTGCTTGTTTTAACCAAACTGTACAGAGCTAAGCTTGGAAATGGTGCAGAAGAAGAAATGTGGGAATCATAAGCTTGTGGTTGTGGTGTTGTTTCATTTTTCTATTGAGATTGTTAAATTGTTATGCTTTTTCCTTCAAACTAGTTGCTGAGATCATTATTTTGATCTGGTATAAATCCATTCTGCCAGTTTCATCGTGATTATTTCATCTTGTTAATTGTTCCAAGTATTAAATCTAGAATATAAGTGCAGAATATTTGAGTTTGATTCAATTGCCAATATGTTTATTTCAGAAAATCCCAAAAATGAGTTTCGAAATCTACGGCTTAAATGAGCAAAAGAATAGAAAATCAAAAAAACTTTTGAAAATACAGATTACTTTTGGTTATGTGAAAACAATTGGTACTACGATATTCTTTGAGAAAATCCGAAAAATGAGTTTCCAAATATAAGCAAAATCGAGAAAATTACGTATAGAAATAGAATTAATTTTGTAATGGAAAATGTACCAAAGCTAGCGAACCCAAAAACGTGGATAAAAAGAAGAAGGGTTATCCTTCCTTCGTCCCATAACAATATGGACTTTAGGATTAGTACGTGTTTTATTGGTAAAGTAGGAAGAGGTAGAAAGAAAAAGCAATTGGAGTATTGGTAGTGAAGAATGAAACCTAGTACCTTGTACGAGACAAAAACTTGACAAAAATGGAAGATGACTATTTTTGCGGGGCCAAACTCAAAATAGAAAAAGAAGACTATTGTTAAGGGATGGAGCATGGAGGGAGTCCAACGGGTTTGATTGAATTTCAATTTATGCTTCCAGGACAAAACCATCAGGAAATCGATCATCGATGAAAGAAGAGGCAATTCTTCAATAAAATTCTATAAACCAAATTATAATTTTCATAAACAGTGGCTAAACCTATCAAAATGTGAGAGGCAGGAGATGATATGTTGTACTACTAGGCTTTGTTTGGTAGTAGCCAGGAGCATGGTTAAGGCTTTTTATCTATGTTTTTCTCTTCGTTTGGTAGCAAATTATGAAACCCATAACGGACTCAGATAGAGCTCCGTTCCGTCAAAAAACCACTGTTTCACCCCAATTGTTAACAGCTCGATCTGCTACGGATAAATTTCATGCCTCGAAATCTACAACAAGACAACCAGTTATTTGACTAAAATAGCCCTTCATTTACTCTATTTGTGATAAATTGAATTATTTTCTACCGACAATTGAACACCAATTTGAAATAACAAACCCTCGTCTCCTCAACTATACAAAATTCTGATATTTCTTCATCGCTGAAGACGACGGAGAGTCCCACACATCGCTGGAATTGTAGGTAATTCTCCGAACTTTGCAATTTTCTTTCCCAAGTTATAATATTTCGTGTATTTTCTGGCGATTTGAGCTCTGTTTTGAGTTATGGATTTTAATTTCATGGGTTGTTCTTCGGTTTTGAATTCTGTTTTCTTCTTTGGGGATTCGCCTGCTAGTACGAAGGTCGTGTGTTATGGATTTGGTTGTTTTGTTGAATTGCCGAATTTTTGCCCAAATTGTAAATACTTTCTGCACTCTGTTATTTATTCACCCAAAACCCCTCGCATTTCCCAGTATTTGGAGATGTTGCCTGCGAGGCCTGGTAGTCATGAACGTGATGATGTGTCGCTGCTTGTGGAGGAGTATCACGAGGTCAATCGTGTGAATAGGCTGTTGTTTACAGCTATTCTGGAATGTATGCGCGACAGCCGGTCACTTCGTCAACGACGATTAAATGTTCGGCCTTACCAGATAATAGAACGTGTTCCGGCACAAGTCGCTCACCTAACGCGTCTTGTAGGCCTTACTGATGTTGATTGCATAAACAATCTTAGAATGGATCGTAATACATTTGGTCGATTATGCATTCTACTCCGCGAGCGGACTGGGCTGATTGACGGAAGGTGGGTTAAAGTCGAAGAGCAAGTTGCAATGTTCCTCGGTGTTTTGGCACATCATAGCAAAAATCGCATTGTGGGCTTCAATTTTCGTCGCTCATTGCAAACGATATCACACTACATTCACTCAATTTTGAGTTCAATATTGCAACTTCATGGAGATCTTCTAGTTACACCTGAACCCGTAAATGATGGTTGTACAGATCCACGGTGGAAGTGTTTTCCGGTACAGTTTATTCGGTTGTAAAGCCCGTTCATTTCAGTCCTTACTTTATTAAATTTGAACACTTCTTTTCATATTTTAGGGCTGCTTGGGTGCTTTAGATGGCACATACATAAACGTGACAGTGAGCAACGCAGACAAAGCAAGATACCGAACTCGGAAGGGCCAAATATCGACGAATGTACTGGCTGTTTGCGACAGAAAGCTTCGTTTTGTTTATGTTTTATCTGGCTGGGAGGGCTCAGCCGGTGATTCTCGAATCCTAAGAGATGCAATCAATAGACCAAATGGACTTAAAGTCCCTAAAGGTTATATACTGCCTTTGAATCCCCTTGCCTACTCTTGCTTCTACATACTAACCCTCATACACCATTCTGTTGTTTGACACACTACTGCCTCTCTTAGGAAGCTACTACTTGTGTGATAATGGGTATGCGAACAGCGACGGATTTCTCACACCGTACAAAGGTGTGAGGTATCATCTCAAAGAATGGGGCCCCAATGCTATTCGTCCACTGAATCCAACTGAATTATTCAATATGAGGCACACGAAAGCGCGGAATGTTATCGAACGAGCATTTGGTGTGATGAAAATGCGATGGGGAATTCTCCGTTCCCCATCTTACTATCCGATTGAAATACAAAATAGACTTATAATGACTTGTTTCTTGCTCCATAACTTCATCAGAGGTCAAATGGACTCTGATCCATTTGAAATGCAGCTTGAGCCAGAGAACTTATCTGCGGAAGATGTGCTTGAAAATGCAGAAGTAGATTTCGTTGAGTCAGTAGATCCTACAGCAGAATGGAATCAGAAAAGAGACAATCTTGCCATATCCATGTGGAATCAAGTTAACCAATTATACATTTGTTTGTTGTTTATTTAATCGATATGTGTTGTTGAGTCAACTATACTATAGTAGTTGATATTTGTTTTTAACATCCAAATTGATTAAGTTGTTCGGTTCCATTTTTGTCTGTAGGAACATGGAGTTGAAGCATGACACCGCCGCGGAGGGGCCACCCTGTGCGTGTGGGGCTGGTAACTTGTTGGCGCTACGCGCGGGGGAAGCTGCAATGAATCCTGGCCGTTATTACTACAAATGCCCCAATTATGAAAACCATGTGAAATCTTTTATTTGGTGTGATGAATACCAGAACAGGAAAAGAAGTCCTACGGAGCGGGTTACATCGGGGGCTGGGCAAGTGCATGCTGATCGCCTACTCCATATCCAAGCCCTCTTCATGTTTATGGCTGTTGTAATATTTTTATTTGGGATTGTAATTGGCCGCCTACTTTAGCAACTTCTATTTCTTCGTATCTAGTAGTTTCTGTATGGGTTTGTAATCGACTATTCTATACTTTTGTTATATGTAGTATTCAGTCAGACAATGTAATTGTGTTGAAACTCAATTGTGGTGCTGAAAGATGTTATGTTGATATTAGTTTGATGTTATGTTCATTTCATTAACTTATTTTGCGGTTTACAGGTGAAGACCAATTTATTTACTCATATCATGTTATTTGTATAATTTATAATTGCATAAATATATTTTTAAAACTAGGTACTGAAAAAATGCGCGAGGACCAGAGCTATAGGATATTTGGTGTGGATAATATCGATGTAGTATAATATGTGATATTTTTATATTTTGTTATACACAATTTATGTGTTTGAATGTACGTGCATCCCTATCTGATTAAATTCTATTGATTGATTCTAACTGAGGCTATTAAACTTCAATGTTCCTCTAATTATTAACGAATATTTCACTAGTAATTAATCTCTTCACACTTCCACAAGAACTTTTATTTAGGAGTATCTTGTTCGGTTTAAAACACGAGGTCCTAAATTTATAAAACCACGACCCCAAACATTTTTTACTACTATTTTTTTAAATACCACCTCTTAGGTGCAAGCAACACAAAGTTAACTTTCCAACATCCATAATTGAAAACATAATACAATACAAAACGAGTACATATAATTATAATAGTGCCCCACAGTGCATTGTTCTACAAAAAGAAAGGCACACTAAGTTCATCTCCGAATTCAACGTGAAAATGCACTTCCATGGGATCTACTTGTCGAACGCATCAGCTTTCATCTCCGGTATCTCCTCAGTGTCTTCGGAGTCGGAGGAAGAGTCATCGGTGTCTGCGTAAAAGGCATAGTTAAATGTTGAATTAAGCTTAAAATGACTGATGTTATTGAATAGAAAAACGCCTAACAAGTATGCATTACATCCTCGGGGATAGTAAGGCAGACACCCGTTCGAGAGGAAGCGAGTCACATTGAAAACACGGGCTGATACATGAGTAAATATAAGCATATCGCCGTTGTGAAGGTTGTTGTCGCGCACAAAGGCAGTCCACCCTAAACCCTTGAAGAACAACCCCAATCCCTCGTATTCGACTTGTACGTCCCAACGACGTCGCTCGCGAAGGACGAGTTGGCAGTGGGGGTGGAGACCATTCTCCAGACATGCCACAAAGGATGGGGGGAGACGCTGCATTGGCATAGTTATAGAAATCATAACTAAACTCATACGACAAAACAATATTGAGAGAACTAAACAAATTTTATACACCCTACCAGTTTGTCGGCATACAGATCTGGGTAGTATAGGCGGAAAAATGCGCGAGGCTCTTCTATCTCCTCCCCTTTGCCCCTGCAAAAGCAAAACGGTCGTCAGTATTCACATCCTCAATGGAGGATAGGATTCAGACTGCATTGTTGTTGTCATACTTATTCTTAAGCTTTGAGAAACCAGTAGGCGCCATGGTTTTAATTGGAATGGTGTGTGACGGTTCTGCAAACACCTTCCCCAATTTATAATACCATCCAGTAGACTATATTAAATGCCTCCAACTACAACAACATAGCTTTGTTATGAAAGGTTACTTTCTTCATGTTTGTGTTGGTTCATTACTCCGTCCGTCCCACAAAGTTTGTCACATTTCTCAATTTTCGAATGTCCCACAAAGGAGGAAAAAAATCATGAACAACGAATACCAAGGTTGCAATCCTACTTGTATAATTTAATATAATGTGTAGGAGTAATACTTATAAAATTAATATGCAACGATCAAATTAAACAAGAGCCGCACTAAATAATTATTACTCCATATTAGTTTAATTTATACATATATAATCATTTATACTGTTATTTTAATTCATAGTGTCCGCTAAAACAAAATGCATTTACAACTGTACTTTTGTTTGTCTAGATTATTTTAGTATATATAATTATATATATTTGAGAAAATATAAAGTACTAAAATGTTAAAATAATTAATAATTTCTCAACATAGTTACACGTAAGATGATTGAAAATAAATGCGAATGATGATTAAATATTAGAATACAAAAATATTAAAATTTATTTCTACTACTGTACATGGAATGTAGATAAACTTTTCATATAGTTTTTGAACTCAATTGGTATATTTCCCACAATAGATATTAAATACATCCTTCAATCTCGTTAATATGGGCTCTTATTCCAGTAATTCGTACACCCTCCGTCACACGTTACTTGAGTCATTTATTTTTTGAACTCGTATTGAAAAAATAATAATAAATAGTTAAAGTGGTGAGAAAAAAAAATTAAGTGGAGAATAATGTAGAGGAGAGTCTTACTTATTATTATTTTTTCAAAACGAGTACAAAAAATAAGTGACTCAAGCAACGTGGGACGAAGAGAGTACAACTTTGTGGGACGGAGGGAGTACTTTGTAAACCCCTCAACGCGCACGAAATAGGCTTCTATTGAATGTGATTCAGACATATACCTTCCAACCACTCATTTTGCAGACACCAGATGTAGATAGTCTTGAGATATTATATTGTTCATTCAATACCCTCACCCACCGAGAAGTAAATATGGAGTACTTGGCAGTAGTTGTGCATTGAAGCCATTTTTTGAGTTGTTGTTAAGGAACCAATCTTAAATACTATCACCCCCTTGCTAAATTGAGCACACTTCCTAAACTGAGCACTTGTCTAGACACTGGCAATGTCACTTGAAATTCCCCCACAGTCGGTGTTTCTTTACAATGGCAAATGGACGCAGGAGGTGGATAACCTCTTGCTCACAACAATGATAAGGCTAAGGGATGCATCCAATTGGAGTGGTTTCGTCATTCCCACCCACTTCTTGATGGAGGCATCCGACGTTGTGTACGAAAAATTCAAAATTCGTTTCACTAGACATGAGCTATATGATCGACTTCAAAGTTTGGAGAATCGCTTCCGGTCGTTCAATAATGTGATTGATGTCTCAGGCGTGATATGGAATGCAAACCCGAACACCATCACGGCGAGCGACGACATATGGAGGTCTATTTTTAAGGTATGGTATACTTCGAAGATGTTTTTGATGTATCGTAATTACTCATATAATATTCTGCAGTGATCCACTATTTATCTATATATTTTGTAGAATGACAAAATGGCTGGAGCCTACTACTACAAGGGGGAGCCGGAGTTTAGAAACATGAGAATATTATTCGGCTATGCGACAGTTAAACAGAGTCTGAGAACACTGTTGTGATCATCTCGGACACAACTGAACAACTCATTCACATCTCCGACAACGACGATGCAGAGAACAGCTTGTCGAGGGAGGTTGTTTCACCCATTGGCGTGCCGAAGCCAAAATCTAAACGCAAACTATTTGATGATCAGACAGAGGTTGCTGACCAGGAATCAACAAACAACAAGGCAGCACATTTGGGGTCACCACCTCTGCACAATGTGACCAAGGCAAAGCTTCAAGGCTCTCCTTTGTCAAGCTCTTGTGCATCTTCCAGCCCTGGTGCCTGGTGGAGGAATTAAATGTTTGACATGGCTCCCATAAGTAGTAACTTCTCGACGCATATAGTAGTATTAGTGCTTTTGTAGTTTATGGTGGTTATCAACTATCGATCTCTAGGCATAATCAGTACCTTGTAGTGCAGGCTTTTGTGTTTCACTCTTTTTACCTGCACATGGGCTAAGAAATCCTTAAGTTAAGAACTGATGTAACCAACATCTTTGTATAAAAGGTTGTGTGATTAATGATGGTATTATTAGATATTGTGTGTGTTGAATGCTTCAAGTCTTATGTATACCTATTTACCACTTTGTGAACCAAAAAAATGATGAACTCATCAGAACATATCACATACTAAAACATAGGAAACTTCATTACTCCATTACTTCTTTACATAGGAAACACTAAGTACTACGAAACTTCACCACTTGGTCCTGGATATATGACTGCAAGTCCCACCCTAGTTACTACTATTTACAAGACAAAAGCCATAGACCACATCAGAAGAAGGATTACTTGCACTAGCCATTACATACATATTATGCTAAGACAAAAGCCAAAATACTAGATCGAACCAAGTGAAGTGAATACCCAAGCAACTACACCTGCCCAGCCCGTTTCTCAGCAAGCACACGAAGTGCATATGCAGGACGAGCAATTGGCGGCATCCCCATAAAGAAATCATGACGAGCCGGGTTTGCAACAAGAACTTCACCTATGTCGAAGATGTCCAGCATTGAGAGACCATCAATGGTGCTCAGAACCTCATACACATCCTTTCTCGCCTTGCTCAGATCCACCTCGTACCCAATCCTCGTGGACAACATCTCTAGGCGTGTGTTGGAGTCATCATGAATCTGCTTCAGTAAATCCACCATTCCACCAATATGGGTGGAAAGTTTAGCCCTCTTTGCCTTTTTGGATGTTCCTGGGGCACCACGGTCCACCCCCTCGGGGCTTTCCCCAGCAGATTCTGATGCAGCTATAGGCGGAGATCCAAGGTTAACCCAATTTTCATCCATCGAGCCGACGTAGTCACTATCAGGAGTTGGTGTAGGTGCATTAGCCCGGACTCTGGCTCTGATCGCAGCGTCAGAGATGTCTTCAGCGCCGCTCCCACTAGCACGATCTTTACCAAAGATCTCTTTCCAATCATCCCACAAGGGCCAAGATCGGTTCCTAATGAAACGGGCGTGACTGTCAACCTGTAATAATTGACCAACTGTTAGAATTTGTGTGTCTACTATATCAATGTGCCAATGTGAAGAAGATGAGACCTACCCGTATGATCTGCTCCCACTGCTGATCATCACAATCAACCATGAAATCACCACGCAAGTTGAACCCCACACCACTGTGGTTAAGCACCCCTTGAAGGCTATAGTAGTTCTTTTTCCAAGCGCTAATTTTGGATGTGATGTTGGGGTTCACCTTCAAATCAGTGGTGGGGAACTCACGTCGGAGAGCCTCTTCTACCTTTGCAAGGTACCCGGCTCTAAATCCATTATCGGATTTCCAGCCTAGTGCAGCAAGATCTTTCAGCGTGGAAATCATAATTTCCTCCTCCCTCCGCGACCACACACGACGATGACGTTCGGCAGCCCTTTGCACAGCTGCCCTGCCGAGTCCATTGCCAGCTACAAAATCGACAAACATGAAGGAAAACATAGTATACTTAATCAATCCATGAGTCATAATTAAATGATGGGAATATACCTTGCGGATGAACTCTTCCACCCAAATCCATGCTCGCTACTGCAATCCCCTGAATATAACCAGCGGCATATGCCGAAAGATATTAGAAAAAAACAGAACTTACAAACAAAATAGGAAAAAGGTTAGTTCATCACAACAAAGCATTGGAGAAGAAATTACTGCTATAATGCTTCAAAGGCCAAGAATATTCACCGCTAGTCTGGAGTGATAATCGAATGAGACAAGAGTGTTAAATAGGCGTTCCATAAAAGCGCCAAAATTTTGATTTTTTCCCCACCAAATAAAATTCCCGCCTTGGTTGATTTTCAAGGCGGAAAAAGAAACCGCCAAATTTTTTATTTTGTCTAAGATCAAAAAGTGAATTCCCGCCACTGTGATTTTCAGTCAATAATTAAATTTCACCAAGGGTATTTGTGGAAATAGCTGGTCAAATACGACTCCCCAATTCATTACCAAACAGCCGATTATTTGTATAACTGGGTCCCCCAATTCATATCAAACAGGGGATAAAGACGAGTTGACATGAGGGAATAGTACAATATGTATAATTAACTAACTACACTTCATCTAACCCGTCAGACTACCAAACGCGGCCCTAGTGTAAAGCAGAGAATGTTTAAAGGGTAAAATTTTAATTCTGGGGTTCAGTCTAGCATGGATTGGGCCCATAAACACTTTTCCATTGTGTGATATTATAGTTAAGAGTTTAGGATTTAGTTAGGACAATCTAGGAATTAATCATTTACATTAATATTACCATTCAAAGTTATCCACCGAACGTCATCATTTAACCATGGTTATTGAGAAAAATTTATAAGTTTCTCAACAATTTTGTAAATTATCTTAAACGTTTTATAAGTTTATTAACAATTTTGTATTTTAGAAGTTAGAACTGTCACATGATTTTTCATTATTTTTATTTTAGTAAATAATTATACACTACTTTAATTCTTTAATTTCTTGTAAATAAATCCTAATAACTGGATTTTTAACATATAAATCAAATCTAATCGTATAATATCGGGTTTTAATCGTGTAATATTAGCAATGGCAAAGCTACATGGAAGCAAGGGGTACCAATATACCCCCAAAACTTGTCGCCATAATATATTTAGACATATTAATTTATAATTTGCACGCTCATTCCAGTGGTTATCATCTCTCCCATTAATTAACCTGAGTTCGTCCTCTTCCAACAACACATAATTTCTTTTTCTTTTATTTACGTTTTGTTTATTGAAATCTTTTTATCTTTTTTAAATATTCTAATATGAACTTCAAAATAGAAACCCAAACTAATGCAAAAATCTTTATTCATCTGTTTTATTAAATCTTATACATTTTTAAAAATTTTATTCTTTTGTTGTATTTACATTTTGTTTATTCAAGACTTTTTTTTTTAATCTTTTTTAAATATTCTAATATGAATTTCAAAATAGAAACCCAAACTAATGCAAAAATCTTTATTCATCTGTTTTATTAAATCCTTTGGAGTACATTTTTAAAATTTTCATTCTTTTGTTTTCATAAATATTCTAATGCATTTGAAACCTACACAATTCACATATATATTTATTTATTCTATTTTTTTAATCTTTTAAGGCATTTTTCACATTTTCATCATTTTATCTTTTTAAAAATATTCAAATGCATTTCAAACCTATCCAATTCACACATATATTCATTTTTCCTTTTTTTCAATTCTTTTAAAATATTTTTTATGTCTTCACAATATTAGCTTTTTAAAAATATTTTAATAATAATTTAATTTCATATCGTTTTGTCATAATATAGTAGTAATTAGTTTTTATTTTCCAATTCCCTTCTAAATCGTTTCACCGTTTTGGTTTTTTTTTTTTTGAAAATATATAAAATTCGTCGTTTTATTCTAATATTTTATAACATTTGGCCTATAATGATATGATAAATCGTTCCACGATTTTAGAACTTTTTTTATTTTGTAGATGATAACTTTCACCGTTTTGGGTTATTTAAATGATAAATCGTTCCAAAGATATGGATGTTACCATTGCCAGCCTTTTTAGTTTTCCCCCTTTCATTTTCAAAATTCCCTCCATTTTTCGTCTTAGTCATTTTAAAATGCTCATGGCTTTCTACTTTGCTCATTTGAACTTTAAGAGAGGTGTTTTTAACCACTATCCCAACCTGTCTCGGAAGAGGAAGCGGGATAGCTCGGGGGACCATTCTTGTAGGAGATTGGCTATCTCCAGCTGCAACAATTTCTTTGCAGTTGGGTTTGGCAATGGATTTGTGGTATTATATAGTCGTGTTCGAGGCATGAGTTTTGTAAATGTTGGTTTGAGTTGTTTTTCGAAATGGCCAGTACGTGGGATCATTCTCTTGGACTCTAGCAGACTTTATGTAGCTTATGGGAATGGGGATGTTTTTCGTTGGGAGAACCCTGTAGGAGATATGTCCACCCACATTCGCATTTGTAAAGGTGACATGGCTATAGATGGGTCTCTACTCGACTTCTCAGGCACACGGACACATTGGGTTGGACTGTATTCAGGTTGGTATATTATATTTAAGATATGAATACATTTTATTTTCTAAAATTTATTTAATTTTCTAATTTTGTTTGCCTATCAAATTTAGGTGCAGATCTTTTCGTGTGTGGGATTGGTGTGACAGGTGATGTATTGTATTCTGGGGGTAATTTGGAGGTGGGACGATTTGGGAAGATTTGTTTTGTTTTAGATGTGGTTGTGGCGTGCACTGCGGTTGCTGCTTGCTACTTCCATATTCAGACTCCCGGTGACGTTCATGTTCTTATAGAGGGTGGTGTGATGATTGGTTGTGTTGGTGGCGGTGTTAGTTCCGTGGTGCTTACCAATGCACATCGTGTAGCTACCATTTATCGCCCGTCTCATGATGGAGAGATGGGTATCTTGGTTTTACCGCACACTCTGCCACAGTCTGCGCGTTGCTGTCTTAACGAGTCAGTTTGCTTTGCTATAGATCATGGAGGGGCGATTGTTGTCTTCGATGTTGTCGGTGGTGCTCGTCTGTACAGACTAGGCGATAATGCAGCATTGAGAGGCTCCTCGTGTATCTCCGTCTTCCTCTCACCAAACACAAAATACATTATTAACGCTACCGAACAAACATATTTGCTGGCTTTATTTCTTTCATTATCCTAATTATCTTAATTTCAAATCAATAGAAAAATTAGAATAATTTACCTCAATTTCAAGTTGCATTTCGTATTCACTACTCCTTGTATCTCATACTTTGTTACCATTTGATCCGACACAAATTTTAAAAATTGTAATAGTAAAAAGTGAGTTGAAAAAGTTAATGGACGTGAGTCCTATTTTTATATATAATTTTTCTAATAAAATTTGAGTGAGAATGAGTTAGTGGAATGTAGGGTCTACTATAAAAAATAGATAAAGTGAAAGGTGATTAATTTTTGGGGACGGACGAAAATAGAAATAAATGACAGATTTTCAGGTATGGAGGGTGTAAATGCTTATTTCATTCGACAATCGTAATATCCAAAATACTCCATTCGTCCTTCAATAATTGTCAATTTTATTGTAATTACGAATTTTAAGAATTGTAATGAAAAGTTCGTTAGAAAAGTTAGTTGAACGTGTGACCCACTTTTTATACTGGTTTTATAATAAAATGTGAGTGTAGTGAGTTAGTAGAACGTAGAAATACTTACTATTTATAGTAAAAATAAAATGAGAATGGATCCCCCGCCACAATACGCCACCGTTTTGCTCAAATTGCTACAACCCTTTAAATTCTTTTCAATAGCTATCATTTTTCACTGCAGTATCCTCAATTTATGATTTAAGTTAGCGTCCACACCGCTAGTAACTTAATTTAATAATTTATTGAATAGTGCCTTCTCTTATGGTAATACTTTGTTGAATACAAATTTTGTCGTTTAAAATTATTAACTAATACTAATATTATCATAAATTAATGTACTTCTTCCGTACTATTAAGAAATACTCACTTTCTTTTTTAGTTTGTTCCACTTTAAAATATCACATTTCTATTTTTTTTAAAAAATTTCCATTCACATTAATATAAAAAATTATATTTTCTCTCTCTACTTAATGTATAAAATAAAAAGGCCTAAAATTTCGTACCATCCCATAAACGTAAAATCTTTTGCGAGATTGAGATATCAGTAGATTATTCAAAATTATACTAGTAATTAGAGCTTGTTGATAATTTGTTTTGCACTAAAATTTTATTAAATTTAAAAACTCATTTTACATTCAAATTTAGTGATCATTAATTTTATTTTCATTAATTTTTTTCTAATTCCATAATTTAAAACTCAACATTTAACCAAAAGTTATGATTTAATAAAAAAAATATCACTAAATTTTTTGTCCAAAACAAATTATCAACAAGCTCTAATTATGATTTTTAATAAACTATCAATATTACATTAATTTATGATAATACTACTCCCTCCGTCCTGCTTGAGGAGTACCGGTTGAGTCAGACACGTGCTTTAAGAAAGTGTTTGAGTGTGTAATAAATAAATGTTATAGTGGAATAAATAAATGTTGTAGTGGATGTTGAGACTCACTTTTAACCCACTTATAACATATTTTATTAGTTTATCCCAATCAGGACTTTTAAAACGGGACATACGAAATTGATCAATCAGAACTCTTAAAGCGGGACGAAAAGAGTTATTTTAAACGAGAAAATTTCAATTACTAAAATTTAACAAAGTATTACTCCATAAGAAAAGACACTATTCAATAAATTATTAAATAATTTTGTATTCATTACTAGCGGTGTGGTCGTGTGGCTGTGGATGAGTGCAATAGTAACTTTAATCATAGGCCAAGTAAATTAGAGTACTACTACAATAAAAAATGTAAGCTAATTATAAAGCTTTTAAGGGCTGTAACAATTGAATCACAATGTGAATAAAAAATGGTGGCATATTGGGGCCCTGTTGTGATTCTTCCACGACAAAGAATCCATTTTCAAATAAAATATAATAATTATTATGGGACGGACCATTAATTATTTTGGGTTGGAAGGTGTAATAGAATATTGATGCAGTAACATACGATAGGACCAATTTTTAAATCCTGCACTTAATATTTTTCCAAGTCGTTATAAATGAGCATCCTTTCATCCCTTTTATATTTTTATCTCTAAATTTTGTTCAAGTGTCTACTCTTGCATGTTTGAGTGATGATGCATATATGTAATAAACCTAGCAAGTACCATTTACTGCTTATATGTAATAAAACTAGCAAGTATCATTGACCTGCTTATATGTAAAAAACCCAGAAAGTACTGATGGTACTATAACATTTGTTACTACTGCCTCCGTCCTATAATAATTGTCACTCTTTTCCATTGTGTGATATAGTCAAGGATATAGGGTTTAGTTAGAACAATCAAAGAATTACTAATAATTTACATTAATATTACATTTCAAACTTATCCACAGAAAGTAATCATTTAACAATGGTTAATATATTATCGTCATATCAACCTTCAATAACAATTCATTATTTATGGTTTTAGAACACTTTCAAGTTATTTAAAAATTCAACTAAATGTATCTCATATTTTCAGCAAAAAACAACAGAGGTGGAATCAAACTTTGAAATGCTATCGAGCTCAAATAAACACGATCAGGTGTGAGAAAAAAACCGAAAACCGAATATCCGAACCGAAACCCAAATGTTCCTCCCTAAACATGATCATCAAAATTTAATACTCGGTCCCTCCGCTAATAGTAGTAGTTTTGATGATCCAAGCCCAATTACAGCTCAAGTAAGAAAAGCCCAAACAAAATATAATTTCTATCAGTCTAAAACCCTGTTAACCGAATATTCTTCGTCGTTCTGTTTTTCCTTCACAAAACACACAGAAATTGGCCTTGAATGCAAAGGCGAAGCGGAATTTGCTAAGGATTGTAGAGTTGGTTGGTATTGGCAATGGCTTCTGCAGCAGAAATCAACGAAAGCGCCACCAATTTGAAGTTAAGAGAGCTGCTGAAGGAGGCGCAGCTCGATTACTCTCCAGAAAACACCTCAATTGTAGACGGCGTCGTTTCAGCCATCAGAGATGCCGTCGATAGCATCCCCGACGGCCTTCCGGTAATATTCTCTCAGCTCCTTCGTTGAATTTAGTGATGCTTCTATTATTTTTACTTTAACAAATTCGAATAGGTCACA